>NC_091120.1:17278207-17570707 GCF_040183065.1 Periplaneta americana
TGTGGGCGAATCCAGAAATGCATATAGAGTGTTAGTTGGGCGGCCGGAGGGAAAAAGACCTTAGGGGAGGCCGAGACATAGATGGGAAGATAATATTAAAATGGATTTGAGGTAGGTGGGATATGATGATAAAGAGTGGATTAATCTTGCACAGAATAGGGACCAATGGCGGGCTTATGTGAGGACGGCAATGAACCTGCGAGTCTTTAAAAGGCATTTGTAAGTTAATATTATTATTATTATTATTATTATTATTATTATTATTATTATTAAACTCTTAAAACTGTATGGCCATGTATGAAATGCTATTTCTTTTTCTTTCCTCACCTGGTACCTTGCAGTAATACGCTACACAGAAGGTACCGATAGAAATGTGGGAGTTAGATGATTTCAAGTTGTTTTTCAGTATTATCTCCTTCGGAATGGCCACTTTTCGAAATTTAACATTCAAAATATCGTTCTCCTGAATTAGTTTTTCAGAAAACAATAATTTCGAAGAGAAATATCCAGACTAAAAACCAATATTAAATTCTGTCAATTGTAATTACTTAATTATAGGTACTTGAATCGAAGGTTTCCTGATGGATGGATAGATAGAGGTGGTCCAATTGCTTGGCCTCCACGCTCACCTGATCTGAACCCTCTCGATTTCTACTTATGATTCCATTTAAAATCATTGGTTTATTCGTCTCCGGTGCCTGATTTGGAATCCCTTCGGAATCGAATTGTGGCATGTTCTGAGGACATACGCAATACTCCTGGAGTTAGGGATCGTGTTCGCAGGTCAATAAGACATCGATGTGAGGTCTGTATTCAAGCAGGAGGTGGACATTTTGAACATCTTCTGTAATGACAACGACCTGCGGAAAGAAGAACTTTCCGGTGAATTTCAATGTTGTGAAGGCCATAACTCGGAAATGAAGCATTTCCGGACACATGTTGTAATGAACTATTTTGATTGTCTACATGTGGGAAATACATACCTGAAATTATGCCCTGTATTTTTGAAACACTCTATATATAGTCAAGAAACTTGAGTTGTGAGGGTGCTGGGAACAATAGACTGTGCCGGTACTATTTCGCATTGTCTGTAATGAGACGATCGTAGCGATCCTAGTGGTTAGCAGCTATCTATGGATGCATATTTACTACGTAACTTATTGAGCTTCGTGACTATTTATACTAGACTGTGGTATTGTGTTTTTTTCCGCCGTACTTGTAAGTAATATATTTACAGTCTTACTAATAAACCGTGTATAGTTTTTATACGAGACTTATGCAGAGTTGAGACAGAAAACTTTACTAATAAACCGTGAATAAGCTATGGACGTATAAACAGGCTGTAACTATACAATGGGAATTGCTTTGCGGTAGTTATATACACGAAACCCCTTGTTTACGCGTTGTATATAGTGAAAAAATGGCCGCCCCTTTAACAGCTGTTCGTATCGACTGTCATTTTATGATGATGGCTGCCTTGTAACCACAGAAGAACAAACCAAAGATTGTAGAATTATTAGAATAATATTGCTGTAGCTTGTACTCTTTGACCAAAATGTAGTGTGGTAATCGATTAGAGCTAGTTGTACTATCGATATTTCAACACGCCACACTAGAGCGCTCTACCGGATCCAGTAGAGAACCTCTGATATTCTATTACCTTTCGTAACGAAGTAATGACGAAACTATGACGTAGCTGTGTAACAGTTATACTGTTATACACGACGTATGTAGTGATTATTAGTAAGGAATTTACACACAACTTATAAACGAGCTACTCATTGTATAAGACAGTTAAACGTCTGTATATAGAGTTTTTATTAGTAAGACCGTAATTCTATAAATATTACATTGAGCTTAAAACACAACCCGGTAGCAGTTTTTGTTAAGATGGTTCAATCTATCTGTACATGCCTGTATGGCTGAGATGTATTTCCTTCTGAGTACGTGATCGAAGTTTCGCCTTGGGGAGGGCAGTAAAACTCTTTCCTCTCCCATAACGCTGAGGAGCACTACGAAACCTCTCTAGGGATTTTCTTCTCCGCAGTTAAAGAAGATCGACGCGTGCAGAAAGCCACTTAGTTCTAGAACCAGAGCGACGAATCTACGGAATCTCGCTACAAATCTGCCCTCATTCTCGGAAAAAGTCGGGTCGTTTATGACATCTCAACCTCTCTGACACAACAACTGGCTTCTGTGTAGTACCATGATCCTACTGCAGCTCCGTCATTGTAAATGCGAGCTTTAAATGTTTTGGCAGGCATGAATTAATGTAATTAATAGAGCCCGGATGTTTAGGAATTTATGACAGTTAAAATAGGCAGGCAAAAAAAGGCAATTACTTACTTACTTACTGGCTTTTAAGGAACCCGGAGGTTCATTGCCGCCCTCACATAAGCCCGCCATTGGCCCCTATCCTGAGCAAGATTAATCCAGTCTCTACCAGCATATCCCACCTCCCTCAAATCCATTTTAATATTATCTTCCCATCTACGTCTCGGCCTCCCGAAAGGTCTTTTTCCCTCCGGCCTCCCATCTAACACTCTATATGCATTTCTGGATTCGCCCATACGTGCTACATGTCCTGCCCATCTCAAACGTCTGAATTTTATGTTCCTAATTATGTCAGGTGAAGTATACAATGCGTGCAGTTCTGCCTTGTGTAACTTTCTCCATTCTCCTGTAACTTCATCCCTCTTAGCCCCAAATATTTTTCTAAGAACCTTATTCTCAAACACCCTTAATCTCTGTTCCTCTCTCAAAGTGAGAGTCCAAGTTTCACAATCATACAGAACAACCGGTAGTATAACTGTTTTATAAATTCTAACTTTCAGACTTTTTGACAGAAGACTAGATGACAAAAGCTTCTCAACCGAATAATAACACGCATTTCCCATATTTAGTCTGCGTCTCCAATTTTTATAGTTCCATTTCGTAAAAAAGGCAATAAAACGTAAAAAAAGACAGAATAATCTTTGAAAAAGGAATTATAAATTTTAGAAAGGCATAATATATTTTAGCAATAAATTTAAATTATATCAACATAACCCACATAGCCTATTTACTTCGTAGGTGACACATGTTGACTTATAAAAGGATTGTTTTCCTGATTAACTGTCTTTTCACAAACCTTACATAACAAAACTGTTCCATCGGTTGAAAACACATGGGCAACAAATTGACTAACGTAAGCATGAAGTTTACTTTTCAATGGTGTACTGAATTTAGGCATTCTAACTAACCGATCTTATACCTTCTGTCACCCGACAATAACTGACTGTTCCTCACTCAAATTTCTTTCTCCTACAATAATAAACATGTGTAGCACAAAATTGTAACATAAGATTTGAAAATATGAAAGCAAATAATTGGAAATGCTACGTGACAACTTCTATGAGAACGAGCTTAATATTTAAAATTTATAAAGCTGATTGTTGGTATCGTGAAGACATGACTATCATATTTGTAACTGTGGATTGTCGATCATTATTCATATTACACCAGTAGTATTAAGGGAACCAGTTAGTGATTAGGGGTAAAAAATTCGATTTTTTATTTTGTGTTAAAAAAGAAGTATAAAACTTGCTCTTTAAAACAATATAAATATTGTGGGGGGGCGGGGAATTTCTGCAAATAAGCCCTTTAAATTTCGCGGTGCATATAGTTCATAATACTTTTTTTAATACAGTTTTCCGTAAGTTCACATTTTTAAAAGTTAAGTGTATTTTTATCTGAAACTACTGAATCGATTTATATGAAATTTTTACATTGTTTCCTGCAGCCTGTGTTCTACATTGTGGACCAACGGGTTTAAGAATATCACACACATAACACGAGAAAAATCAGATATGCATTGAAAAAAATTCAAAAAAATGTTAAACAAAGTTCAATATTTTTTCTTTTTCACTAGGACTAAAATATTTAACTAAATTTTGCTTTAGAATTTACAATATACATTACTAGATAACTTAAAAAAAATTCTAGGCATATGAGTAAAGAGTGTAGCAAATAATGTGCACCTGAAGAATAAGGTACACTTAGCAAAGTAGGAAAACAGTTAGGGCCTCTCTTTTGCACTTGGATACGAAATTAATTAGTTGTCGTTCATACCACTGAATTCAGAATGGTTGATTGTATAATCATGGAAATTTTTATTCCACTCCGAGCACTAAAAGCCTAGAAATATTGAAATAAACTTTTGTACTGAAATTTTTTAATCGCACAGGCATCACTACCCACTCCCCTTAAGGGGAGTTGGTCATTATCGCATGCAAAATAATGGTAAAAATAGCCTATATTCTAGCAGTCATAAATATAATAGTCTACTATTTATCAGTGGTCTTTCATTTTTGTTAGCTATGTGTGTATACATATTAAGCTTTAAAATGAAAAAGAATGGTGATTCTAGAGTAAATCTGTATCCTTAAATTAATTTTTTTTAATTAAGCACAATTTTTTTTTAAATTCACTACATGTCTGTGATTAGGTACACTCTATTCGCTTATTATAACATATATTGAATTGAAAATTTGACCACTTACTGCTAATAGATACTAAAACATACCCTACTAAAATTATTCATATATCTGTAATATTATGGGCATAGGGCTTATAGTAATCATCACCGTCAATAAATTAAAAAAAAATTGAAGATTAGTATAAGCCCTATGCCCATAATATTACAGCTATTTTAATAGTTTTAGTAGGGTATGTTTTAGTATCTGTTAGCAGTACGTGGCCAAAATTTTAATTCAATGTGTGCTATGATAAGTGAATAGAGTGTACCTAATCACAGGTATGTAGTGAATTTATATAAAACATATGTTTAAATTCAAAAATTAATTTAAGGGCAAGATTTACACTAGATTAACCATTCTTTTTTCATTTTAAAGTTTAAAGTGTATACATATATCACTAAAAAAATGAAATAGCTGTGATAAATAGTATTACATCTATGACTGCTTGAAGATAGGCTATTTTTACCATTACTTTGCATGTGATAACGTCCAATTCCACTTAAAGCACGATTATTAGCAGATTAAGCACCGAAATAAATTACTTTTATATACTATTGTTAGTAAACTTAGTCATTGTTTCAAATAATTTCATACACATTACATTACAATTAATTATAAAATTGCAAATAAACAAGAAATATTGCTTTAAATTGGCACAAAAAAGGCATTTATTAGTAAGAAAGACCTTAAAAAAGCAAAATAGGCAAAATAAAAATTAACCCCATCACTCTGATTTACTCCAAATCACATTTATATCTATGAAAATAATGATTTACTTCCCCTTAAGTCTCGTCATTAATTTCAGACGGTTATTTCTACTACTGCACTTTTGTGGCAATTCCTACTAGTTGACTCATCTGAAATCAGAATCTAAAGCATGTAACGCGTCTACCTCAGAAAACACAGTTTCGATAATTTCCTCATGCAGTTTCTTCATTACGTCACTGATCCTTGCCCATCCTGCTGCATGCTCCACCTACCAATATTGAAAATACTGAGAAAGATTGACCTGCATACCAGTATTTTATCGTTTTCATTTCGGGCATAATAGGATAATAATTTTATCTGTAGTAATGTCACGAGTGGTCCGAGATTTATCTGGAAAATCTCAGATCTCGAGTGGCATTTACTAGGACTATTTCGGGAATAAAATAAAAATGTAAATAATAATCATCATCATCTTTCACGAATTAGGCCTCTGTAGACCTGTTTCGGCCCCATCTAGCAGTCTTCTAAAAGGTCTTCCTGGTCGACGATGTCCTCTAGGTTTATATTGCATCATAATTTTTGGGATTCTTGAATTTTCCATTCTTCTTACATGATCTAGCCAATTGAATTTGTATCTGCTGATTTTTTCTTCTACTGACTCTACTTCTAATTGTTCTAAAATTTCTTCATTCCTTTTTCGGTCTAAAAGAGTATATCCTGCTGTCCTCCTCAGAAGAAGGGATAGTGACGCGAAACATACAGCCTCTCCTATCCAAATGCCATCCTCACCTTCCCGTGGTCCACCCTGTTTCTACCAACGAGGAAATGGCGACCGAGTCACAGCGGTATAACTGTTTCATCAAATGCAGAGGAAATGCTGCATTACAAGCCTGTCCAGAGGCTAAAAGTGGCAGCCCCACTACTGGACTACCTAACGATAAGGCTAGTAACCTATCTTAGGGAAAATTACATTACTTTCAAGCCTCAAACAAGCAGTATAAGGGCAGATAATTTGATGACAACCCAGAGCAAGTCAACGGTTAAATTTCTAAAAGGCACAACCGAAACAAAAAACTATATAATCATATATAAAAATGTAAATAATATATCCCTAAAATTCGATCACAAAATGTTAATAATTGTTTATTAACGAATACTTAACCTATTCAGAAATTGTGTAGTTGAAATACTCGTAGATGAATATCGATTAGGGGAGAGTCGGGTAGTATCGGACATCGGGTAGTATCGGAAAGTGCGTTTCTTTCATCTACCACCATATGGTAGTACCTGAATGACGTGGTTACGTTTCTCCATGCTACATCACAGAAACGTAACCATGTCAATCAGGTACTATCATCGTGTGGTAGATGAAAGAAACTCACTGTCCGATATTACCCGATGTCCGATACTACCCGACTCTCCCCTACTGCAATAAAGAAATTCGACATTATTCAGTAATGCCAATTGCGAAAAGCGAAATACAGGTATAACATGTTAATTACATGTACTGCACTTTTCTCTTATTATTATAATATAAATACATTTTCATTATCTGCTGAAATTATAATTTAATTTAACAGTAACAGTGGGGACAGCTATATACCAATGCTTATGTATTCACAGAGAGACATGTTGCTACACAGTGAAGCCATCTCTGTATAGATAGGCCTAATTAAAATACGAATTTTATTACGCCATACGGAAGGCAGTTTGATGAAAAGACCTTATTATTGCTATGCAAGGTCATTGAGTTTGATATGCGATGATGTTACATAAATTTGAACATCTGCCTTTCTATTAAATGTTTCATTTCATTCATAAGATACAATTTTATAGACTACTTATTGGTTATGTTACCTGTGGGAGCAGGACCAATGTCAGCTGTGTCTTATTTCGACTACAATCAGTGCTACACGAAAGCATTTTTTATAGCTCGACAAACGCATTCTCGCTGTAGTGTGTAACGGAACTAAAGCTGCATCTACACCGCAGGCAGTGATCTACACAGTTCAATATTCCAATCGCGTATGCGTGCAATCTTGGAAGAATATTGAAAGAATCAAGTTTAAAAGATACGTTCACTTAAGATGCATGAGGATTTTGTGTCTACATTGTGCGCCGTTTTGAAAGTCGTCTTCACTGCGTAAATATATTAATTAATATTAAATATCAATCTTGAATTCATTGCTTTAAAGTTGAAAGAAAAGTTTAATCGTGTAGTTGCATCTTAATGTATTCACGATCATCAATTTACGGGGAAACAGTTGGCGACAACGACTAAACAAAAGAACGATCATGCGATAAATTGATAGCGATAAATCTAGCTGCAAAAATTATCGCGAAGTCTGACTGTGATTGGTAGGAATTCAAAATTTCATTACACTTCATTGGTCGAAAATAGAATGACGTCATATAAACGAAATAGTCAACAGTACTCTCAGTAGGGGTTTGATTTATCTAGAGAAATTCAAAACTCGAGTGGGATTTAATCGACGATTAGAGGAAAGTATATAAAGATCCCAGTAATCAACGTCACTTTACAGATGATTTTCAATAAATCTTAGTATTAAACAATTTCTGATACGTGACTATCCATAATATCATATAGCAGAAGCTATAACATAACCTAAATAATATAAACGAGTGTTAGAAAAGTTTTAATTAGGCATGATGAAATAAATAAGAAAAGTTTTAATTAAGGACCATGAAATAAGAAATAAACATGAATCATTTTAAAAGAAATCATTATTGAAAGTACAATTTTTAAATTTGAATGTTTTAGTGGTTGGTGGTTCAGTTGATGTTATATTGGACGTGTGCGTAAAAGTGGAACTCGTTGATGTACATGGTTTATCCCTCAACTTATTCAGGATTTCCGAATGGTGCTCTTCATTTATTTGTAAATAGGGTTTCAGGGAAGATGCATAGCTATGACCAATGATCTTTATTAATTCTTCTTCTTGCATGCCAATGAGAGTCATATTTGAAAGTGCTGTGCATCGACTGGAGTGGTTTGTAATTTTCTGTTTTTTGACGTTCAGACCAGTGCAGTTTGAAATGTTGGTAAATAAAGAAACAAATGCTAGGGTAGTGATAAAAACAAACAAATGCTAGGGACGCGATAAAATTAAACAAATGTTAGGGACGCGATAAAATTGTGCGATAAGCAGCCATGATTGGTTGAAAGACGTTCTTTCGTACCGTTTTATTGGTCAAATGTAGTATGACGTAATAAATGTGTATTAGTCCTTGGAATTGCTCTCTTGTTTCCCTTTATTTGGTTTCCTGCTTTGCGGAGTGGGAACATCCGGAGATAGTTAGGGGAAGAAATATTGATGATGCGATATAAGAAAATAAATTAGTGAATGGATATATCTTCGGTCCTGTAATCTTACCCATTGGAGCGTTTGAAGGGAAGATGTAATGTGGTCGTATTTGTGGATGTTGCAAATGATATAATGATATAAAAAATTTGTATTGGATTTATAGTTTGGGGTTAAGCATATTAAACACTATTTAATATGTATTCACTCTCAATTTTAAATTTATTTTTGTCTGTATTGGAATCCCCTCCTGAGCACGAGTCTTACTCATTCAGGAGTGGGCTAGTTTATCTTACATTGTATTAACTTGTATTTATTTCAAACTTACTAGCAATAAAATAAATAAATGAATAAATGAGTAAATAAATAAATAAGTAAATAAATAAATAGATAAATAAATAAATGAGTAAATGAGTAAATAATTAAATAAATAATAAATATGCAAGGATTATGAACTCGCTGCAATCTTTGGGCTAAATTAGAACTTAAATCTGTTAGTAAAATGTCGCAATAGTAAAAATGTGCATCACCAATGTTTGTATGAGAATTACTTTTAATTTATTTATCTATTTATGTCCATAACAGGGCAAAGCCCCAATTACAATAGACAGTACAGATAAAAAAACATATTGCATACAACACGAAAAAAGAGGTAAAACAGATACAAGTGTAATTACTTACTTACTTACAAATGGCTTTTAAGGAACCCGAAGGTTCATTGCCGCCCTCACATAAGCCCGCCAGCGGTCCCTATCCTGTGCAAGATTAATCCAGTCTCTATCATCATACCCCACCTCCCTCAAATCCATTTTAATATTATCCTCCCATCTACGTCCCCCTTATCGGCTGTCCACGACTGCTTATTCAATATATTCGCAGCTACCCTCCATATCTGGAGGCCGTCTCCTCTATCCGCAACCTGAGGACGCGCCATGCCGTGGTGATAGGGACCCACAATACATGGATTCAAGTGTAATTACAAATTAAAAATGGAAAAGGGAAGGAAAAAAACAAATAGATACCAAATAAATAAAAAATACAGATACAGATATAATTTAAAAACACCAAATAAAAACAAATCAAAAAGAGCCAAGTACAAACATCACAGCCAAAAATGCAAAATGTAGGCGTAGCTATAATTGGCAAATTGCAGAGCAAATACAACACCATGTTAATAAATTCAATATACAGCACTACACAGCAGGCCCAATAGGCTCAATTAATTTATTCAAAAAAACTCATCAACACAGAACATGCGTTTCAAGTAATGCCTTACGTAACTTTTATGCTCGACCATGCCGAAATGTAGTAATTATACACCTGGTAGCAGATCTTTAATGCATGTCATTAAAGTACACCTACTCATTAAAGGTCAGGTCTTTCAGCTAATGACGACTCAGGTTACAACTGTTCAGCCAATGACAGGTCAGCTTTCTACTGCTATAAAACCGCAAGTATCGATTATTCTCGGATATGCAATCGAAAGAGAATTAGCGAAAAGTCACGGAGGCTGGAAATCCAATACTGTCGCAGAAGGTTATGTTCTGTTACTATAATAATTAGCGTTAATTGTAAATAATATTCAAATAAATTCAATTTGTCATCTCGTTTTTCAATGTCGAATTCAATAATCAAGGTTATAATATTATAATATTATCAAGTTTAACGGGACTACGTCAAGGTCAATGACAGTTTTGTTCCTCGGAAAAGATCAATACTTTCGCGTCTGCGCACATCTCACAATTCACGACCTAGAACAAGGTCACTTCCGATCTTGTCAGATACAAATAAAATGTATACATCTGAATACCGGTAATTTCAAGTTAGAAATATGGTCGAGCATAAAAAGTCGTATGAAACTCGCCTATAATGGTAATTAAGAAGCTCGTATGAAAATTATGAAACTCGCTTGCGCTCGTTTCATAAATATCCGTACTCGATTCTTAATTACTATCATTATAGGCTCGTTGCATAATGTACTATTTCTTGTACATATTGTACGATAACGAAAAATCTAAATCCTGTTTATTTGATAGATGATTGTAAGTTCGAAGCATTAATAAAAGTGGAGACATTTTATGAGATAGTGTTTTTGTTGTCTGTAAATAAAAGAAGGGGTAGACAATTTTTCAGGCGATTAATAAATGTAGAACGTCTTTTGTGTGTGTGTGTGTGTGTGTGTGTGTGTGTGTGTGTGTGTGTGTGTGTGTGTGTGTGTGTGTGTGTGTGTGTGACTTGGACATTCCCCTTGAGGCCGTCATCCATGTACACATCTAGATATTTATCAGAGAGAACTACGTAAGCTGAATTGAAATACAGAGAAATATAAACAGAATTACCCCACTGCAGTGTTATTCGGAACACGGTCTGTGAATGCAGATGTGAATTACTTGTTTGTGATGTACGCCTACGTTTGCTGTATAAGCTGCACACTTCATTTGCATCAACATGTGATTTTGAACATATGTCTTCCAGTGTTTTAATAATGACGGAACCGTTGTTTCCGCATCTCGCTTCGAGCTGGGTGCTCGGCTGCAGAGAACATAAATCGAACCAAAACGGTTCTTGCAGTAGAAGCTTATGCAAATTCCCAGGTATTATTAATCAAGGGTAGTCATAGTATTTCAATAACAATATGACAATCAATCACCTTGGTCCAGAGTCGCTGAGTGAACATAAATCAGCTGCCACCAGTCACTATTGACATGGCAGATAGTGTCAATATTCACCTACACTCCCGCCTTCAAATCCAAACACAGTAAACTGAGAGAAAGAGAAGATGGATAGAGAGGGACGGAGATAGATGTTGTTTGTAGGTCAAACTACAAATCATAATACGAATACTATATCGTCCATTACGATCAGGGTACGTAGATCTTGCGTACACGCCACAAATGGGTTGAGTTTGCAGTTCTAATAAGTCAAACAGACGCGGGTAATAGTTTTAATATTCTACAGTATGCGTGTGAATAATGTGGCAACGAGAAAAAGAGGAAGTAAACCAAACTGTTAGTTGCTATAGTTACGATATTTTAAAATGTTTCTTTTAATTATGTTATTTATTTATTTATTCTGGTAGAATTAAGGCTGTGAGACTTTCTCTTCCAGAGTACCAGAAGTGAATACATTGAAACAATAAAACGTGGTAATATTAAGAGTAGGTCCAATACATAAATTTAAAATCATTATCATGCATATTAAGGAGCTTACATACTGTATAATGAAATATTGACTAAACATGATACATAAATAGACGAAGTAATTACAACTTATATCCTATGTTGTGTATATTAGAAGTACACAATTATTATATACAGTAGACTTACAAGCTTACAATTATATGAAAGTGAAATATAAAGAGCAATTTTCGTACCTTATTAATTAATTAATTAATTAATTAATTAATTAATTAATTTATTCATTTACTTATTTATTTATTCATTTACATATTTATTTTCTTATTTATTTGTTTATTTATTATTTATTCATTTATTTACTTATTTATTTATTTACTTATTTATTCATTAACTTATTTACTTACTAATTTACTTATTTATTTATTTATTTATTTACTTATTTACTTATTTTTTATTTATTTATTTATTCATTTAGTTATTTACTTATTTATTAACTTATTTATTTATTTACTTATTTACTTATTTATTCATTTATTTACTTATTTATTTACTTATTTATTTATTTATTTATTTATTTATTTATTTACTTATTTACGTATTTACTTATTCATTTATTTACTTATTTATTTATTTATTCATTTATTAACCTCTTTACTTACTTATTTACTTATTTATTCATTTATTTACTTATTTATTTATTTATTTACTTATTTACGTATTTACTTATTTATTTATTCATTTATTAACTTATTTATTTACTTATTTACTTATTTATTCATTTATTCACTTATTTATTTACTTATTTACTTATTTATTAATTTATTTACTTATTTATTTATTTATTATTTTTACTTATTTACGTATTTACTTATTTATTTATTTATTCATTTATTAACTTATTTATTTACTTATTTATTCATTTATTTACTTATTTACTTATTTATTCATTTACTTATTTATTTACTTATTTATTTATTTAGTTATTTATATATTCATTTATTTATTTATTTATTTATTTATTTATTTATTTATTTATTTATTTATTTATTTATTTATTTATTATATTCTATTCGTATTATACAGATCGTAAAGGGGTATAAGTGCCATTATTTTAATTGATGATTATTCATGTCATATGGAAAAATACATCCTCACAATTTTTTTTTTCTAGTTGTAATATTTAACTAATTATTAAAGTTTATAATATTAGACGTTTGGCAACGTTTGGCAATGCTCTGTTTCAATGCAGATGCGCACCAGGACAACAACTGTTGTTTACATACAAACTTTCAATCTCATTAATAGAACGTTATGGTAAATTACCATTTTATGTAACAATATTGCTCCATTTCTTATTGCACGCCTAAAAAATAAACACGGTTTTATTTGTTATTGTTTCAATTAATTTTACTTAGGCCTAGATTTGTTTTTTTCAAATGTATTATAACTAGACAGTAGATGCGGGATGACTTATCGTTGAATGTAGGTGCACATTTACTATATGTTACAATTTTTCAATTCAGACTATTGGCTCAACAGGTTTTAAACATAAACAGACGACGTCAACATGCTACTGTATCTCCGTCCAGTCAGAAGGAAAAGAAAAATAACGTACTGTAGTACATGCCTTGCAAGGTTCAGTCCTCGTCATCATTGATGCAATTACCAGCCTTGCAGTAAACGACGATATATTCTCGTAAGTTGTCGAAGCTGAATCGTCTTCGCCTATCGCTTAAACAGTTTTTGTATCGAGAGAATTTCTGAAGAAAACCTCTAAAATGGGGATCACTCAATTTCTTTAGAGGAATATTTGCACTGAGCATCATGTTGCACGTGTCGTATAGAACCGCACAACTAGATGATGATGATGATGATGATGATGATGATGATGATGATGATGATGATGATGGTTCCTCAGATTTCATTTCAACGCATTTCCTGTGCGATGTCCTGTTGCAATGTTTCTCTATAGCCTGAGTTGTTCTGGTTTTTATTTTAATTTTACATACATTACACACGATATTGTCTTCGTTAATACATAAAATGTCACTCTCGTACTTCTTAATTGCATTTCGTATCTCTGAGCGAATTTAACGTTTTGCCATTATGAATGGATCAGCACAACATATTCAACGCGTACTAAATACTTGAGCAGGATAACACACAACTGCACACACTGCGTTGCAGTGTTACTATGAACGGACCGGAGTTCCTTCGTTTTGTACGCTGCTGTACTCGCCAGGTACACAAAAGACGGACGGCGCGGCACGTGCCATATACTCTGATACGAAACAACTTCACTTTTCCTTAAGTCATCCCGCATACACTGTCTAATCCAGCGGTGACCAAAGCGGGTGTCGTGATTACATCACAGACATTCGTACTGGTAAGGGGAGTTTCCTGTACATTGCTCTCTGTCTCGCTCACGTACTGATGGTAAGCAGTGTCGGCACCATGTCGCTCTACAAACCCTCTGTCTCTAGCAGGAACAGAAGGTTTTGTACAGAATTGGAAGAGGAATTTATTCGCAGTTCTGTCGGAGAAAATGTAATACAGTATGTTGCTTTGCTCAACGGTTCAATTGGTAGTAGTATATAGAAGCGACATTATAGGGCATTACGCTGAATACAAAGGCATAACAGGTATTATTATTATTATTATTATTATTATTATTATTATTATTATTATTATTATTTATCAGCAAGTGTTACCACAATTCTTATATACGTGCCTGAATATATAGGTCTACATCTTCCCTTGAAGGATAAAATAATTACTGCGCTATATCTCCATTTTAATTTTTTTTTAATCTTTTGATGACTATTATCAGTTATTTACTAGTTATTCATTTAATAATAACAATAATGATAATGATAATAAATAATAATACTGATAATACTAATAGCAATACTGATAGCATTACCAGTAGCAGCAATAATAATAATAATAATAATAATAATAATAATAATAATAATAATAAATAATACTGATAATACTAATAGCAATACTAATAACATTACCAGTAGCAATAATAATAACAATAATAATAATAATAATAATAATAATAATAATAATAATACTGATAATACTAATAGCAATACTGATAGCATTACCAGTAGCAGTAATAATAATAATAATAATAATAATAATAATAAATAATAATACTGATAATACTAATAGCAATACTGATAGCATTACCAGTAGCAGTAATAATAATAATAATAATAATTTATTTATTTTATTTATTTACAATATTAATGTGCAAAACAACAGCACAAGGCCAATTACAGTTTAGCACAGATACAAAACGAAACAAAACAACAAATGATGATTAGAATGAATGATAGAAAATGGCAGTGAGATGAAATACAATCAATATAATAGTAATTAAATAAAATGTATTACAAATGAATTAATGAAATCATATAAATGAAGACAGGAATCATATAATTAATATTGTAAAGTTATGCAAATGACGAGAATAGGATGATACATATCTAACAATGGCATAAATAATAAAACTGACATAAAACTCGAAAAGTATTACTACACATTAAATGGATCCAAGTTCAATCCATGCAAATTAGCATAATAATAATAATAATAATAATAATAATAATAATAATAATAATAATAATAATAATAATATAGAGAAACTGATTGAATATTACGTGCTAGTGTAGTAATGAAACGAGCTATTAAACTCCAAGAACTGAAATCAGCCTTAAATCATCTTCATGAAGGAAAGATGATATAAATAAATGTAAGCAAGCCAGCTATCTGGTGGCGAACGAAATAGCCCGTTTTCTTAAGTCTTAAAAAAGGAGAGTTTTTTTAAAAGCGTAATGATCAAGGTGGCTGAAATAATTTGTCCAATGAAAGTTGTTAATTAATTTGGAAAAACTGCGCTTTCTAGACTAAAATAAAGAAAAGAATTCGGGAGATTTCTGATTGTGTTCATGAAGAACATTAAATATATTTTACTGGCTCTTGATGACAGAAGTGACATTATTGATACAGCAAAGCTTGCGATTTTTATTAGCGGGTTGATGAACTCAATGTTAGTGCACGTACCACCACTGGTTGTAGTTTTCATGCCAAGTACTTCTCCCTAGTCTCTTTACTTCATAGACTGTCTCTTTTTTTTTTTGCTTTTTTTACCGTTTAATGTTTGTATTGATTATTTCACGTAAAACAAAATCTTGGAAAATTGAAATAAATTCTATAACCTAGTTTTAATTAAATGTTCACAAAACACAGACAATAAGATAGAATAGAATAGAATGTTTTATTTTCGCTGCCAGAGGTAAGGCCATAAGTCCTTCTCTTCTACTCAACCAGCCTTAATCAATGCAAGAGTGATATACATATTAAATTATGGATATTTAAAATACAGTAAAGATTCTCTAGCAATGTTATTCAGTTAAATAAGATGCTCTTATCTCAAACTAAATTTACAAGATTAAGAAATATTTATACACGCCCATTTCAATTGAATATTCTGGAGAAAGAAAACAATAATAATGCTTATTTCACGTTATAAAAACAAATTTTTAAATGATTTGAAACTCTGTAGGTAAAAATAAAAATATGATATGATATTTTACGTTAAACAAACAAAATTAAAGATTATATTTTTAACTCCTCCGATTTAATTTTAATTAAATATTCGGTGAACGCAGGTAATTAGAAAATCTTATTTTATATTAGACAAGTCAACTTAATGGTTAAAAACAACTTCGTTTGTCGTACTGCAAGAATTTTCTTTAGCAAATTAGAAATAATCCCATTTTCATTTTTAAAGTAGGGGAGAGTCGGGTAGTATCGGACATCGGGTAATATCGGACAGTGAGTTTCTTTCATCTACCACACGATGATAGTACCTGATTGACATGGTTACGTTTCTCTGATGTCGCATAGAGAAACGTAACCATGTCATTCAGGTACTACCATATGGTGGTAGATGAAAGAAACGCACTGTCCGATACTACTCGATGTCCGATACTACCCGACTCTCCCCTAGTAATCGATAAACTTATATACAAGAAATCAAATTTCCCGAGACGTCTTTAATTTTTTTTTATCTTTATTTACTTCTTTTTTTTCTCTCTCTTAACAAATGGTTAAAACAAACCTTACAATTACAAAATCAATATACAATAAACAACACGAAACTTATAATAGATAATCTAGTCAAACTGATCTCTCGCGTGTTATCACCGCCGTTCGAGTTTCGGTCACCGCTGGTCTAATCATATGTAAGGAAGCCTTGTATGTCTAATGACCCAATGAACTGAATTGAATTGAACTCATATTCTTTTTTTTTACTACTGTAACTTTGTACGATATGCGACATGTGATTATGATGGGCTTTCAATGGGCTGTTAAGAATAAATGAGAAGATAATGCACGTAATGTTTCTCATTAAGGACTGAAAGCAACTACTGTGTATAGCATTATACTAACTATAGCTGGCATGACGCGGCGGATGTCGCTCCAGGCGGGTATGCAACCGTACAGTACAGGCGACCATTAGCTCGCGGTACACCGCAGAGTGCAGGACCTGGTACGAGATTGGCTCGGTCGCCTTCCCGGAAATAAATCAGCCACAATGAGAATGCGGTCCTCGGTCCACAATTGTCTTCAAATTACAGACATTAAAACACTGCTAATATGAGACCAGATGTGGGCAATTTGCGTTGGACCAATTTGAATTATTGAACAGTGTGTGGTCCCAAAATGGGAAAATGGAGTGAATCGATGTTGATCAATTACTGCTAAAAATTCATCGAGATTCACCAGCAACAGAATACAAAGCAGGCAAAACGACTACGCCTTCAGTGACCTTCCTCCGAGGGAGAAATACAAGGTAAATATATGCGTACGCTTTTAAGGGTATTCTGAAAAGCTGAAATATCTAAAAAAAAAATCTAGAGATAAACTTGCATTGTAATAACCATTTTCCTGTTCAGCACCTTAGAAAACATAAAAAATCTATTTATAAAACGAAGTCTAGACCACGACCATGGCTTTAAACCGTGTTTGTATTTATAAAACGAGGTCTTTTTCAAATTTCTGAGCCATGGATCGAAACCAAGGTCTGAATCAGAGACCACGCCTAGGGTAGGTTTAAAACCAAGGCTTCATGTATACAAGATGGAGGTACTAGATAAGCTGGATGATTATCAAAGGAAAATTTGTGTCTAAGAGTATTAAATCCCCAGATTAGATTGACGAGAGACAGGAATAATCCTTTGTAACTATATAACGACGATAATTTGAGGCGAATATTTCGATTTTCGAAGGAATCAACGCAAAACTTAGCAAGAATTAAATAATAATCTGCAATGATATGCAAGAGGCGGTGGGTTGACAATTTTTGCACACCTTCTTGCTGCTTTGATAGAAGTAAGATATAAAATTTTATATTAATTATAAGACGTCACTAAGACAATATAACTTAATTCTTAGTCTTTACAGCAGTTTTGGACATTTTATTTAATACCCGAAAATAATGTGGGCCTACAAGAATATGAAGCAAACGTGATTTTGTCTCCTTATTTTAAGTTTTATGCTACTGGGGCCTTGTTTGTGAAAATAGAACTACGGGGACATCATTTTATTTTTACTAACATTTTTAATATTAACCTGGCTATACCTTTAGATTAATTATTGAGACCCGCAAACACCGTTTGCTACCTCCTTCCACGACTGAAGTTCGATGATACTGGCGTAACATATAAACAAATCACTTTACTAGGTACAGAAGGGAAGAAAAGTAGTTCATCAATTTACGTAAAGTAGGAAATATCGCGATTTTGAGTGTGATAATTTTCATTAGGTTTTTTCTAATCAAAATACAGTACAGTATTAACAATAAGTGCTTTCACTCACGAACTGAGCTTTCCATGTGGACGTATTCATTATGCAGTGTATATTATACTGTCTACAGCACATTAGCGTACAATATAGAGAAAGAAGCTAAATTGAAAAATAATCATAATATGGATATTTAAACACATTTGTGAAAATGGTGGCCGTTCATTTCGATACAGGCTTCAGTTCTTTTGTGCATATTATCGCACTATAGACTATTGCATCTGATTCCAATTACCAGTTTCGTGTTTCGTACTAGTAACTCATGTTGAAATAATTCTGTACCTACTCTATAAAAGAGTACCTTATGTACTGTAAATTCAATCTTCACTTCTGCCCGACCCGCCCAGATAAAATTACTCAGACATGCTATCTATTGTCCGTCCAAGTGGTTATGCCGCAGGATCGTAGAACGGGGGAAATCACGTGACAGTTAATTACTTAAAGAGGCCCTTTTATTTAAGTTATTTTAAACAGTTGTATAATATTACGTAAACGTCCAATTCCTAACAAAAATTAATGTTTTCAGAAAAGAGCTAAGAAAGCCCAGCCACTAGCCTTTACAATGGAGCGAACAGAAGCAGATGGGGGAAATCGGGATGCGACGAGGCAAACGGACAGTACCTGTGCGAAAATATGATTCAATATTGAAAGCTCTTTCGTCACTGGAAAACGTGAACATATTTCTGGATCATACTATACTCACTAATTCAGTGCCGTTTACTATATGCGGTCTTATTCTGTGTGGAGGACAGTTGGAACTTCATTAGTAGAAGGGGTGGGAGTGAAGTACATTCAAAAACTCAGGTACAATAAAAATTGAAGTAAAAATAAAATGATGTCCCTGTACAAGGTAAATACATGCATACACTTTTAAGGGTATTCTGAAAAGCTGAAATATCTAAAAAAAAAATCTACAGATAAACTTGCATTTTAATGACCATTTTCCTGTTCCGCGCATTAGAAAACATAAAGGGTCGATTTCTAAAACGAGGTCTAGACCACGACCATGGCTTTAAACCGCATTTGGATTTATAAAACGAGGTCTTTTCCATTTTTCTGAGTCATAGCTCGAAACCAAGGTCTGAAGCAGAGACCACGGCTGGGGTATGTTTAAAATCATGGCTTCATGCATACGAGATGGAGGTACTAGATCAGCTGGATAATTATCAAAGGGAAATTTGTGTCCAAGAGTATTAAATCCCCAGATTAGATTGATGACAGACACAAATAATCCTTTGTAACTATATAACGACGATAATTTGAGGCGAATATTTCGATTTTCGAAGGAATCAACGAAAAATTTAGCAAGAATGCTAAATAATAATCTGCAACGAAATTCAAGAGGCGGCGAGTTGACAATTTTTGTACGGCTTCTTGTTGCTTTGAGAGAAGTAAGATATAAAATTTTATATTAATTATACCTTTATGTCACTAAGACAATATAACTTAATTCTTAGTCTTTACAGTAGTTTTGGACATTTTATTTAATACTCGAAAATGATGTGGGCCTACAAGAATATGAAGCAAACGTGATTTTGTCTCCACGGTAGGTCGAACAGTTCAGCACCTTAGAAAACATAAAAATTAGTACTTCCTCAAAGAGACATAGAAAAAGTTATACTATGTTGGCTAATGATGTCGGTGGTAGATTTTGTGGTTTGTATAATGATAATTAAAATTGTCCATCTGACTCAGATTTAGCCCGCGCGACTTCAGTGGCATGATATAAATATTTAGAGGAGTTGGAGTTTCATTTATATGGAAAACTCAGCGCCACTACTCGGTATTTGGCCACATAAATACGATGAATTGTGCAAGCGTTCGTAGCCTGGGTAGAAATGTAAATTGGCACAGCAGCTAGGATCAGCCACGCACTGTTAACATGATTACGAGTGTTGGAGATTTCTAAGAACCTCGCATTTGCAATTGGAAGCCTCTCTAGTCCGTTGTGGCATACGTGCCTTTCGCAATGCGTTGCTTTGTACTTCAAAACGTCTGCAGGTGGCTTATTTGGCATTTACATACAATAGGAAGCAAGGATCTTTTGTAAAGCAGACGCTATTCAAAGATGTTTTCGTCTTATAAAAATATAAATATGCATAAAAAGTGTTTTCCTCAAGACATGTTGTGAGTGTATGAAGAGATTATATTACACTTCCTGAAAAGACGCAGTTCTGACGGTAAGAGATATAGGACTACTTAAATTGTATTACGTGATTATAAGCGAGTGGATTTTCCTTACATAATTTACGTAAAAGAGCGCTGCAAGGTATTGACTCATCAAAAGGCTTTTAAGGGGAGAGGGCGATATTTTTTGGTGAAAAATGAGTAAATTAAAAAAAAATTGTCTTTAGAATACTCTGTGATATGTGTGGAATGCATTGCATAACATTTTGTGGGTATTTGTGTCCTTAGCGGATATTGATACAGTTTCAGTTGCTAGAAATTGGAACTCGCTACCGAGTGATGTAAGGGGTTGTTGGACAATAACTTCATTTAGGTCAAAATTACATAAATTCTTACTTAACAGATTAATTGCTGATTAATATTTATTACATATAATGAAACTAACATCTGTCCATTCTTATTATTATCATTAATTTCTCTAAATAGATTTACAAAACCTCTAATGGCAATTACGGTACATTAATATTCTCAATATAGACATATATTTTATATATATATTGTTTTCCTCCCTGTAACGTAGTTCTTACTTACTGGCTTTTAAGGAACCTGGAGGTTCATTGCCGCCCTCACATAAGCCCGCCATTGGTCCCTATCCTGAGCAAGATTAATCCAATCTCTACCATCATATCCCACCTCCCTCAAATCCATTTTAATATTATCTTCCCATCTACGTCTCGGCCTCCCCAAAGGTCTTTTGCCCTCCGGCCTCCCAACTAACACTCTATATGCATTTCTTGATTCGCCCATACGTACTACATGTCCTGCCCATCTCAAACGCCTGGATTTTATGGTCCTAATTATGTCAGGTGAAGTATACAATGCGTGCAGCTCTGTGTTGTGTAACTTTCTCCATTCTCCTGTAACTTCATCCCTCTTAGCCCCAAATATTTTCCTAAGAACCTTATTCTCAAACACCCTTAATCTCTGTTCCTCTCCCAAAGTGAGAGTCCAAGTTTCACAACCATACAGAACAACCGGTAATACAACTTTCTTGTAAATTCTAACTTTCAGATTTGTTGACAGAAGACTAGATGACAAAAGCTTCTCTACCGAATAATAACAGGCATTTCCCATATTTATTCTGCGTTTAATTTCCTCCCGAGTGTCATTTATGTTTGTTACTGTTGCTCCAAGGTATTTAAATTTTTCCACCTCTTCAAAAGATAAATGTCCAATTTTTATAGTTCCATTTCGTACTATATTCTGGTCACGAGACATAATCATATACTTAGTCTCTTCGGGATTTACTTCCAACCAAATCGCTTTACTTGCTTCAACTAGAATTTCCGCATTTCCCCTAATCGTTTGTGGATTTTCTCGTAACATATTTACGTCATCCGCACAGACAAGAAGCTGATGTAACCCTTTCAATTCCAAACCCTCTGTGTTATCCTGAACTTTCCTAATGGCATATTCTAGAGCGAAGTTAAAAAGTAAAGGTGATAGTGCATCTCCCTGCTTTAGCCGGCAGTGAATTGGAAAAACATCAGATAGAAACTGGCCTATACGGACTCTGCTGTAAGTTTCACTAAGGCACATTTTAATTAATCGTACTAGTTTCTTGGGAATACCAAATTCAATAAGAATATTATATAAAACTTCTCTCTTAACCCAGTCATACGCCTTTTTGAAATCTATGAATAACTGATGTACTGTGCCGTAACGTAGTTCTAATAAGCTTATATTAAATTAATTTTCATCATTTTACTAGCTATCTCAAATCTCAAATTAATTATAATGATTGAATTAAATTATCTCATAAATTAAGTTACTACTTTACCTTATAGGTTTATCTAAATTTAAATAAATATGTAGTCTCCTAGTCGTTAAAACTTATATATTCGTATTTTAAATATGTATTGTATTGATTAAGGCTAGTTGAGTGGAAGAGAAGGCTTTATGGCCTTAACTCTGCCAGCGAAAATAAAACATTATTATTATTATTATTATTATTATTATTATTATTATTATTATTATTGAGACGTCATTTTTTAATTTTCTGCGCTATGGATTTTTAAATCACACGTCCCCTTTTATTGTTGCTTCCTGCAAATGAAATTAATTTTTGTTAAATACTCTTTGATATGTGGAATGCATTGCATAACAATTTGTGGGTATTCGTGCCCTTATCGGATGCTGAGACGCTATTTTTAAACTTACTGTGCTATGGATTCTTAAATCACACGCCCCTTTATCGTTGTTTCCGGTAACTTCATTTTTTTGCTACATTGCCAGACAAAAATGGATATAATTTCTGAACTATTAAAGATATATGCATGAAATTTAGAACACACATTCTTTAGACTATTGGGAAACCTTTCTCTGTACCAGAATTTTGTTAATTGATTTCATTTTTAAAATATGTCCGTTTGTTTGCGAAAAAGGAAATAAAAAGCGTTATTAAATTTTAATTGTTTATTTTACAAATGTAGGGACTAATATCAAAATTCTGTTACAGGCAGTTTGTAGAGCATGCTTTTGCAAGAACATTGCAAAAAACTGTTTGAATCTAATTTTAAAAATGGTTAAGACATATCGGTTTTAGTAAAATCCTGCATTTGGTATATTTTTTTTCAAATCTGGGCCTCCAAATTTTTTTTTCAAAATATTTATATTTGGTTGAGTTGCTACAGCTATGAACTCTCTACATACAAAAAATTAATATTTTATACCAAAAATTGGAAAACTGTTTTAAAAAATACCATCCTCTACCCTTAAAGAACACGGGAGTTCATTGCCACCCTCACATAATCCCGGACTCTTATAATAATCGTGTTGTACATGAGTTATATTTTATAAGTTTATTGTAAATATCATAATTAATATTATAATGTGACTTTACAACCGAGATGTCAGAACTTAAAGACCAATTGGAGTGCATGAGGTGTAGACTGTCTTTTGTCTTCATGACTTCGATGGAAATGGAGTATATTGTGCACGGGATGTAGATCATAGAATGAATGAGGTGGAATTTATTAGATTGAGGAAGGAGACTATTTGGCGGAATTCCTGTTTAAACGAGCATATCCGGATCATCGAGAGAGACGTCTAGGTTGAATTCTTAAAATGTGACGCCAATTCTTCTTTTTATTTTTTATTTCTTCCTTTGAATCAAATATTTCCAATTCATTTCTAATTGTAAGGTTACTAATTTCATCTCTTCAAGTATAGTAGTCTTCAATTGGCCTTAGAAATCCTATATCGGCTGTATTTGTTTGCATGGTGTACTTTCTTAAAAATCCATAGCGTTTATCTTTTCAACTGAGATTTCTAAACTATATAAGCACTGAGCGGTCATCTGTATCATCGTAATAAACGTAATCTCACCTAACATTAATGCTTTCAATTGCGGAAAATCACCTATAATAACATGACCTAACCTGACCTAACCTAACAATCTTAGGTTAGGTTAGAGTTAATTTCCTACAAATGAAAACAATCGATTATTGTGATTTTCCACTGACTGACCTCAATGTCAACCAGTCAACCAATCTCTTCACACGCAAGCAAAATAGCCGCATACTAGCCATACCAACACATAAGACATCATCGTATTCATCATCATACACAATCTCGCTCTCGCGCTTGTGGAATACCCTACCCAGTGGCATGAGAGACTGTCGGAATTTAGTAGCGTTCAAAAGCAAACTTATTAAGCATTTTCTTACTGCGTAAGTAGGTTTAATTTTTACTTAATTAATAAAAGAAATGCTTCTCTCTTCTTAACTTTTACAATAAACTGTCTAGCTTTTATTAATCAGTTAATCTTTCAGTACTTTGATTTTTATTGTTTTTGTAAATTTAATATTAATTGTAATTATAATTGTAATTGTATTCTTAATATTGTAGTTGTAATCCCCTGGTAGAGGGGAACAGAAGACCTGACGGCCTTATCTCTACCAGGTTAAATAAATAAATAAATAAATAGACACACAGACATACAGACAAACATATAGATAAATAAATAAATAAATAAATAAACAAACAATTCTATCGTTTTTACGACATTAAAATAAGGCAAGAATGAAACTTTAAAAAAATGTCCAAAAGTATTCAAACTCCATAAATATAAAAAAATGTTTAATATCTATTACTTTTCGAAATATGACCTAAAGGCGAGTCACTTGTAGAAAATACATACTTTTCTGGAATTCACCCTCATCATCCCTTAGCCATGGCTACACTGTGTGCAAGTGAAAAAGTAACTATCTTCTTCTATTTCTAAAATTATATAACCCGATTATAATAGGGGCCAGTCTATAGTTCTGTTGCAGCTTCTGGTGAGTTTCTAGATGAACCTTACGTGTTTAGTTTCCTAAGAAAAAAAATCAGATTTGTATGTATGTATGTATGTATGTATGTATGTATGTATGTATGTATGTATGTATGTATGTATGTATGTATGTATGTATGTATGCGTGTATGCGTGTATGTATGTATGTATGTATGTATGTATGTATGTATTAACACTACAATTGGGTATACACCCAGTGGCAGTGATATATACTATACAATAATATCATTACAAGTATACAATAATTACAGCAATAAAAGGAAAATAAAAAAATGATAATAAAATAAAATAAACGTAAATTCATTTCTAACTATAAATAAATAGATGAAATAAACCTAGGACTATAAATAAGAACCAATTTCTGTGTTAATGCAGAAAGTAAAAAATCCAGTATGTCATAGGCCTATGCGAATTTGAGGAGTAAACTGGGTTAAACGTTTGGATTTAAATTGAACGATCGTGGAGAAGTGTTTGACAGAAAAAAATTCGCGTTTAGTGATGCAGGAAACATTGTTACTAAACAAAGAGCAGCACTTAATTCGGAACATGTGAATGCACTCACATGTTTAAAATCATGGATGAAGTAGTATTAACTAGGTGAGATTTCATGCTTTTTTTTGTGTTTATCTCAGAAGACCCCAGAGAATTGACACAATAAATTATAAGCGTACATAATAAATGTGTTAGTAAATAACTAAAATAGTATTGTTTTGTAATACAACGATACAGTATATACATATATACTACATTTATACTTATGCATATCACCAAACACAAATTAAATTTAACAATAATTATGTATTACAGTTTATTAAAACTTTTTTTCAAATCGATCAAAGCTCGATTACTTACTTACTTACTTACTTACTTACTTACTTACTCGCTATTAAGGAACCCGGAAGTTCATTGCCGCCCTCACATAAGCCCGCCATTGGTCCCTTTCCTGAGGAAGATTAATCCATTCTCTATCATCATATCTCACTTCCCTCAAATCCATTTTAATATCATCCTCCCATCTACGTCTCGGCCTCCCTAAAGGTCTTTTTCCCTCCGGCCTCCCAACTAACACTCTATATGCATTTCTGGATTCGCCCATTCGTGCTACATGCCCTTCCCATCTCAAACGTCTGGATTTAATGTTCCTAGTTATATCAGGTGAAGAATACAATGCGTGCAGTTCTGTGTTGTGTAACTTTCTCCATTCTACTGTAACTTCATCCCTCTTAGCCCCAAATATTTTCCTAAGCACCCTATTCTCAAACATCCTTAACCTCTGTTCCTCTCTCAAAGTGAGACTCCAAGTTTCGCAACCATACAGAACAACCGGTAATACAGCTGTTTTATAAATTCTAACTTTCACATTTTTCGACAGCAGACAGGTTGACAAAAGCTTCTCAACCGAATAATAACAGGCATTTCCCATATTTATTCTGTGTTTAATTTCCTCCCGAGTATCATTTATATTTGTTACTGTTGCTCCCAAATATTTGAACTTCTCCACCTCTTCAAAAGATAAATGTCCAATTTTTATCGTACAATATTCTCGTCACGAGATATAATCATATACTTTGTCTTTTCGGGATTTACTTCCAAACCTATCTCTTTACTTGCTTCCAGTAAAATTCCCGTGTTTTCCCTAATCGTTTGTGGATTTTCTCCTAACATATTCACGTCATCCGCATAGACAAGCAGCTGATGTAACCCGTTCAATTCCAAACCCTCTCTGTTATCCTGGACTTTCCTAATGGCATATTCTAGAGCAAAGTTAAAAATTAAAGGTGATAGTGCATCTCCTTGCTTTTGCTCGATTAATCAATTAAATTCAAATCTTTAATCGATTAAATATTTTGATCGATCGAGAGCACTAATAATTGCCTATTTTTCAGTATAGTATTGAGGAAAGTCCATTCAACAAAAAGGAAGAGGAACGTTTTATTCGACTTCGGAAGATTCATATGCTCCCATAAATGAACAACTAGGCCTATAAGTATATACTGCTGCCAGTGCTTAGCAACCAGGAACAGAAAATCGAAAACAGAAGAATACTTCAAGTTTTTTCATGAATATAAGTTTATGCTGAAGATGAAAAAGGAATGCCATATAACCAAGGTACTGTATATTCATGTTTCTGAAGAGGAGGAAAGAATTTTAAAAGCCAAATAATATGTTACTTTAGAGATACGCGAAGGGAGTTAGCAGGTGGGTTTATAATCTTCATTTATATACCAAAAATATTTTCTGGAATATATTCTAGTGCACACATCCAAAGTTTCATGTTAGTTTATGGTTACGAGTGCTGTGGGATGAATGTTAAAACTCTCGGTTCCAATGGGAAATGAAAGTATAGAGTTTCTTACAGAAACTTTATATGCACAAGCCTTATACGCTTCGAAACTCTGTTCTACAGCTTTGTAAGATTCAGGCATCCATAAATTTGAACGCTGGTACACTGCTTTTAATATATGTAATACAATTAACCACTTCACAGTGAGTTGTTACATCGAATGTGTTGTAGAGAAACACACGTTAGCCGAACTGGAGAAACAGATTTTCTGAAAAAGAATAAATGAAACACCATCTTAAGAGTTTTAAAATTCAGATTTCTTAGACTGTTGAACTTAATTTAGGAATGGTAAATATTACATATAACCTTTCCTTGAGATTTCAACTGTTTACAGAAACGAAACTCTATCAGACAGACGACACTACCACACCATTTAAAGTCACAAATTGAAGTAGCGAACTAGATTTTGTAACAGACTAGATAAGGCTTGGAACTGAACGGGTTACATCAGCTGCTTGTCTATGCGGATGACGTGAATATGTTAGGAGAAAATCCACAAAAGATTAGAGAAAACACGAGGATTTTACTGGAAGCAAGTAAAGAGATAGGTTTGAAAGTAAATCCCGAAAAGACAAAGTATATGATTATGTCTCGTGACCAGAATATTGTACGAAATGGAAATATAAAAATTGTAAATTTATTCTTTGAAAAGGTGGAAAAATTCATATATCTTGGAGCAACAGTAACAAATATAAATGACACTCCGGAGGACATTAAACACAGAATAAATATGGGAAATGCGTGTTATTATTCGGTTGAGAAGCTTTTGTCATCTAGTCTGTTGTCAAAAAATCTGAAAGTTAGAAATTATAAAACACTTATATTACCAGTTGTTCTGTATGGTTGTGAAACTTGATTCTCACTTTGAGGGAGAAACAGAGATTAAGGGTGTTTGAGAATAAGGTTCTTAGGAAAATATTTGGTGCTAAGAGGGATGAAGTTACAGGAGAATGGAGAAAGTTACATAACACAGAGCTGCACGCATTGTATTCTTCACCTGACATAATTAGGAACATTAAATCCGGACGTTTGAGATGGGCAGGGCATGTAGCACGTAAGGGCGAATCCAGAAATGCATATAGAGTGTTAGTTGGGAGACCGGAGAGAAATAGGCCTTTGGGGAGGCCGAGACGTAGATGGGAGGATAATATTAAAATGGATTTGAGGGAGGTGGAATATGATGATAGAGACTGGATTAATCTTGCACAGGATAGGGACTGATGGCGTGCTTATCTGAGGGCGGCAATGAACCTTCGGGTTCCTTAAAAGCCATTTGTAAGTAATTAAGTAAGTAAGTAAGACAACAATAAGATATATGGATCATATTCGGAGACAAAGAGGAAGGCTGAAAGTAGGAGAGACTGGAGAATCCTGGGTTTGCAGTGAAAAATCTGCCCTTGGGTACAACGCTATAAAGTAATAATATTAAGGGTAGTTATAGTAATAATAATAGTAATAATAATAATAATAATAATAACGATAATGTAATACTAATATAATAATAGTAATAACGATTATGATGACTATTACACTCTTACTACGTCATACTACTTTTGACCAATAAAACGGTACGAAAGGACGTATTCCAACCAATCATGGCTGCTTATCGCACAATTTTATCGCGTCCCTAGCATTTGTTTAATTTTATCGCGTTCCTAGCATTTGTTTCTTTGTTTGCCAACATTTGAAACTGCGCTGGTCTGGACGTCAAAAATATATAAAATTACAAACCACTCCAGTCGATGCACAGCAGTTTCAAATATGACTCTCATTGGCATTCAAGAACAAGAATTAATAAAAATCACTGATCATACCTATGATCTTCTGAAATCCTATTTACAAATTAATGAAGAGCACCATTCGGAAATCCTGAATAGGTTGAATACACCATGTAGGCCTAAATCAACGAGTTCCACTTCTATTACGCACACGTCCAATATAACATCAATTGAACCACCAACCACATTCAAATTTGAAAATTGTACATTCAATAATTATTCCTTTTAAAAGTATTCATTCGGAAATCCTGAATAAGTTGAATACACCATGTAGGCCTAAATCAACGAGTTCCACTTCTATTACCCACACGTCCAATATAACATCAATTGAACCACCAACCACATTCAAATTTGAAAATTGTACATTCAATAATTATTCCTTTTAAAATTATTCATGTTTATTTTTTATGTCGTCGTCGTTAATTAAAACTTTTCTAACACTTGTGTATATTAGTTAGGTTATGTTATAGCTTCTGCTATATGATATTATGGATAGTCACGTATCAGAGATTGTTTAATATTAAGATTTATTGAAAATCATCTGTCAAGTGACGTTGATTACTGGGATTCGGATAATTGAAGTGGAATGCAACTGTCTTATTAAAATGAAACTGAATCAACAAAGCCTTCTTGACTAGTAACCGTCTACAGAGTTCAATGAAGATTCCATAGTTGGCACAACTGCCATCTAGTGTAATGGTGCAATAATACATTTGAAGACAAGTTTACTTTCGTAAGTCAATTAATATTTTATTGTATTGGAGTACTTTCTTACTTATAATGTTTATATACTTTCTTCTAATCGTGTAATAGTCAATTAAATCCCACTCGAGTTTTGATTTTCTCTAGACAAATCAAAACCTCTAGTGAGATTAGTGTTGGTAATAATAATAACATAATAATAATAATAATAATAATAATAATAACATAATAATAATAATAATAATAATAATGATAATAATAATATCAATAACAGAACACTTTCAACTGTGAAAATTATTATGAGTCGAAATTCGACATGGGCAAAAAATAGCCAACAGATCTTGCCTGGAGCCCTTCATTACAAAAATCTTCGCACTTGCAGAGGATACTGGAGAATGAATTATGAACAGTCGTGTAATTAGAAAGAATATGAAAACTAAATTTTTGTCATGAAACTCGCAGTATGTGTAATGACAATAATTTTGAATTAAATTAAATCTAGATTTCCTTTTTAAATCGTCATATTTTTTTGCATTTACCAACTTCTCAAAAAACTGAAGTGTGATTTGTTATCTGTCGATAGAAAATGTTCCAATAATCGTCGCTATGTGAACTAAACACTTAACATGAATTCCCCAGGTTCATATCCTGCTTCTCCTGTAAGAAATTTCTAGCTAACTGAACTACTGTTTAATCTATACTAATAATAAATCTGTAGCAGAAATTTTTCCGGTAATTTTAGATTTTCCAAAAATAATTGGTGTTAACATGTATAATTAACCATCCTGAAACCGAAAATCGCTTTTTTGACATTTTTTTTTGGTCTGTCTGTCTGTCTGGATGTTTGTTACCTTTTCACGCGATAATGGCTGAACCGATTTATACGAAAATTGGAATATAAATTAAGTTCGTTGTAACTTAGATTTTAGACTATATGGCATTCAAAATACTTTATTTAAAAGGGGGGGTTATAAGGGGGCTTGAATTAAATAAATCGAAATATCTCCCTTATTATTAATTTTCATGAAAAATATTGCATAACAAAAGTCTCTTTAAAAATAATTTCCGATAAGTTTTATTCTATACAAAAGTCTGATAGAACTGATATTTAATGAGATAAATTACTTTTAAAATTACAATAACAACGCCATCTAAGGTGCTGTACTGAAATCAAAACAAATGACTTCGTCTATAAGGGGGCTTGAACAACAACAATCGAAAGCTATTAAACATAGCCGACAGAGAATGTTTCTGTGTTTGTATGAAGTAATATCGGAAGCTAATTAATTGTGTAATTATTATTTCTCCATTGGAAAGTGGTGTTTCTATAGATGGACATAATTCTACAATGTTATTACAATAACTTCTGAAACATATAACAAGTAATATAAAGTATACACATTAAAACTCAATGATATGTCAATCTTCATTAAACTATGGTTACATGTAATAACAATAAATTAAGAAACATGTTAAATGAATTGTCATTACACCAAATGATTCTTCTCTGGACCAAAATGACCGAATTTTAATTATTTAAATACAATTTAAATTAAGTAACATATTAAACGATTTATCCTTCTGACAAACATGAATGTTCCCTGGATCAAACGTCCTATTTTAGTTAAGTAATTACTTTATATTTATTTCTAACAGGTGCAGAGGAGAGCACGGGTACGGCTAGTAAAAGAATAAAATAGGTCTAACAACAATATGACATGAACATTCGACTTCATTTCGTGTCGGCGTAAGTGCAGAATGTAGCTTCTTTTTTTCATGACCTCTATAGCGATAACAATTTTTATTTCTCTTTTGGTCCATATAACATCTCTGCATGTTGCTATACTAACAGGAATTCTTCCTCTGAAGCTGGCAGCATGGAAGCATATTGATGTGCTAAGAAATGGTTCCCATGGCGACGAGGTAGCCTATGCCATCCGCTAAGGAGTATGCGTGCTCTGTTGTCTACGATATTACAATTTTTATGCTCTTTTCTGTGCGAGAGTTATCGATTCTCGAACATGAATTTTTAAGTCGTCGTTACCGTAGCGACAAGAAAACATAAAACCCCAAAGTTATCTATCTTACAATGAGGAATACTCTATCACCACGCTGTAGTCTGAGGGTTAGGATTCATTTCACGTTGCAGCGAGAAAGCTGTCGATTTTTATGTTATGATAGCAACAAATTTTCTATGTAAATACGAAGGATGGGATAAAATTTTAGCAGGATAATTTGGATTGAACTTTCAGATAACTCCACAATGATAAGAAGAGAAAAGTATCAAAGGATAATAATGGGTAAGTGCCACGTTCTATTCTTGTAACCATCATCGGATGAAAACGAGAATATAGTACAAAGTATCATATGAAAGCATAAATTAATTAATTTTAGCAGCTTTTCAGTTAAATAACAATTAATCAATAGCTACAGTCGAACCTGCAAAAAAATTTTACTTGCTTACTTATAGTTTTTAGAGAACCCAGAGGTTCATTGCCGCCCTCACATAAGCCCACTATCGCTCCCAATCCTGAGCAGGATTAATCCAGTCTCTACCAATATACCTCACCTCTCTCAAATCCATTTTAATATTATATTCCCATCTACGTCTCGGCCTCCCCTAAGGTCTTTTTTCCTCCGGACTCCCAACTAACACTCTATATGCATTTCTAGATTCGCCCATACGTGCTACATGCCCTGCGCATCTAAAACGTCTGGATTTAATGTTCCTAATTATGCCAGGTGAAGAATACAATGTTTTTCGTTGTGTAACTTTCTCCATTCTCCTGTAACTTCATCGCTCTTAGCCCCAAATATTTTCCTTATTCTCAAACACTCTTAATCACTGTTCCTCTCTCAAAGTGAGAATCCAAGTTTCACAACCATACAGAACAACCGGTGACATAACTGTTTTATAAATTCTAACTTTCAAGTTTTCTGAGAGCAGACTGGATAATAAAAGCTTCTCAACTGAATAATAATAATAATAATAATAATAATAATAATAATAATAATAATAATAATAATAATATATATATATATAATATTAACAAATGTATTTTTTCACCTTTTATTTCTGTCGACTACATTCATGTTTTATATTGAATATCACTGGCTTCTGTCGGATTGTCAATTTTTATTAAATCTGATCTGTATTTTTCTTTCTTTTTCTCTTTGTTCTTTACTCTTGCTCTTATGTTGTATTTATCGGTTTGAATTAAGTTACTTACTATATTTAGTACTGTCCCTGTAAATGTTATGTTAGATTATTGACTAAGACCACACCGTACACGAGCCTGGCTCTTGCGGTAGTGGCTAAAAACATATTTGTTTTGTAAATTTAATTTATCCTCACTAGCTAGCTAGATAAATAAATAAATAAATAGACAGATAAACAGACAGACAGAGATAGATAGACAGACAGACAGACAGACAGACGGACGGACGGACGGAAAGACAGACAGACAGACAGACAGACAGACAGACAGACAGACAGACAGATAGATAGATAGATAGATAGATAGATAGATAGATAGATAGATAGATAGACAGATAGACAGATAGACAGATAGATAGATAGATAGATAGATAGATAGATAGATAGATAGATAGATAGATAGATAGATAGATAGATAGATAGATAGATAGATAGATAGATAGATAGATAGATAGATAGATAGATAGATAGATAGATAGATAGATAGATAGATAAATGAATAAAAAATAAATAAATAAGGAATGAATAAATAAATACATAAATAAGTGAATGAATAAATAAATAAATAAGTGAATAAATAAATAAATAAGTGAATAGATAAATAAATAAGTGAATAAATAAACAAACAAACAAACAAATAAATAAATAAATAAATAAAAAAAAAATAAATAAATAAACAAATAAATACAGGCAATTCCCATATTTAATTTGCGTTTAATTCCTTCCCGAGTGTCATTTAACCTATATTTCTTGATGTTGCTCCAAGATATTTACATTTTTGTACCTCTTCAAAGGATAAATTTAAAATTTTTATATTTTCAATGAAAACAAAAAAAAAATTTAACATATAACATAAAAACAAATGAATAAAATGTCTATAAAGGCTGAACAAGAAAGACTGAGATCGATTTTTTTTCACTAAATAATCTTCGTTCCTTCACTCTGTAGCTAATTTAATCCTGATTACTTGCACGCAATAGGGCTACATAAATCTTACAACTTAATTACGCCAGCCTATTTGAGAGAGGATTAATGTTACGAAATTTCAAGGCATAAGTTGTAATGGGAGACTAGTTGTGTTGACGTAGCCCTGGAAACCCTAATAGAATTGCCTTTCGTCTGTCTGTGCACCGAGAGGACATCATAGTAGACAACTTTGCAACTTCGTCTGCTAAATTTGTGCTAACTTGACGAAACGGCTATTGGTCCGGAGGGTATCTATTCGCCACAAATAAACTGAAGCGCTCCGGTTCATGAAATTAGTTCCATCCACTCTGCAGATTAATGCGGTCTCGTGAGTTGTAGCTTCTGGAATGTTCTTTATTCCACCTCTAATTGCTCATGTTGGAGTCGAAGTCGAAAATAACGCGGGAATTCAGATTCGTTTCCTGAAAACAAAACAAGTCTTGCGGAGGGCACTCTGGCAACTTCCAGAACTTTTTTTTTTTAATAATACTTGTATGTTGCAGATTTCAATCAAAATTTCACATTATGTTCCCATTGACTTGCTGAATATTTGGAAGTAATTGATTTCCTTGTTTTGTATTAGTATGTTTTCATTAGTAATTTTAGTATTTTTGGCACTCTATGTTTTTAGTCAAAATTGTAAAGGTTATATATATATATTTTTTAATTTTCAAACACGTTACAAAGAACAATCACAGCCGTAACAAAATTACAAAACACCTCCACATATGCAGAACACATCACAAATTACAACCACACCTACAGAGACATCAACACAGACATGGAAATACTGCACATCCAACCAAAAAGCCAGAAACTCAACACACTAGAACAATATGAAATGTACAGACACACGAAAACACACCCCAACGATATTCTCAACACACAACTCAATTTCAAAACACATACACTCTTTGACTCTACACTACGAACGCACCCACACAGAAAACAAAAGGCGCCAAGACCAACAGCGACCAGTTCCGAAGATGACCGAAAATAGGTCGAAACATGTTAACAAGGTACGTTAAAATTTAACACAAGAAAGTTCTTATCATACATATTCCGAAGATAAAATTTTTGTATGTAGTGCAGAATAATTAGAGAAATAATTCTTAACGTAATATTTCCTATTTATGTCCTTTGTTTTTTTTATTATTTCCTTCAAAATTTATGGTGCAGAAGAGTTAGAAAAATAATTATCAAAATATTTTCTACATATGTCCCTTGTTCTTTTTTAAATTACTTCCTTCAAAATTTGTGATGAAAAATAGTTAGAGAGAAATAATTCTTATTATAATATTACCTATTCATGTCCTTTGTTTTTTTCTTAATTATTTCCTTCAAAATTTATGGTGCAGAAAAATTAGAAAAATAATTATGAAAATATTTCCTACTTATGTCGTTTGTTCGCTTTTAAATTACTTCCTTCAAAATTTATGATGCAGAATAGTTAGAGAAATAATTCTTACTATAATATTTCCTATTTATGTCCTCTGTCTTTTTAATTATTTCTTTCAAAATTTATGGTGCAGAAGAGTTAGAAAAATAATTATCAAAATATTTTATATTTATGTCATTTGATCTTTTTTAAATTATTTCCTTCAAAATTTATGACGCAGAATAGTTAGAGAAATAATTCTTATTATATTATTACTTATTAATGTCCTTTGTTCTTTTTGAAATTACTTCAAAATTTGTGATGCAGAATAGTTAGATAAATAATAATTATCATAATATTTCCTATTCATATAATTTGTTTTTTTTTTATTACTGCCTTCAAAATTGAAAGAGTCCGCTGTAAGAATGATGGATGTCACTTTCTTGTCGAAAATGAACCAAGACTGTCAATGCATAGCTTAAGACATATAGAATGTACATACAGAGTTATATGGCATTAACACTGATAGTCATTGTCCAGTAATGATCGGAAAATCACAGTTAAGCTTTGAGCGCTAAGCATTTCAAACTTTCAATCGCTTCTCCTGCAAAATTTATTCCAAATGACATCCATCATTCTTGCAGTGGACTCTTCAATTTATTATGAAAAATAGTCAGAGAAATAATTCTTATAATAATATTACCTATTTATGTCCTTTGTTTTTTCTTAATTACTTCCTTTAAAATGTATGGTGCAGAATAGTTAGAGAAATAGTTCTTACCATAATATTTCCTATTTATATCATATGTTTTTCTTTTCAATTACTTCCTTCAAAATTTATGATGCAGAATAGTTAGAGAAATAATTCTTATTACAATATTTCGTATTTATGTCCCTTGTTTTTTTAATTATTTCCTTCAGAATTTATGGTGCAGAATAGTTATAAAAATAATTATGCTTAGTCGGCCTCGGTAGCGTAGTTGGTATAGCGCTGGCCTTCTGTGCTGGAGGTTGCGGATTCGATCCCGGCCCAGGTCGATGGCATTTAAGTGTGCTTAAATGCGACAGGCTCATGTCAGTAGATTTACTGACATGTAAAAGAACTCCTGCGGGACATAATTCTGGCACACCGGCGACGCTGATATAACCTCTGTAGTTGCGAGCGTCGTTAAATAAACCATAATTTTTAAAAATTATGATTATAATATTTCCTTTGTTATGTCCTATGCCTTTTAATTAGTTCCATCAAAATTTATGGTGCAGAATATTTATTGAAATATTTTCTATTTATGTCCTACGTTTTTTAAATTAGTTCCTTCAAAATTTATGGTACAGAATAGTTACAGAAATAATTATGATTCCAATATTTCCTATTTACGTCCTACGTTTTAAAATTATTTCTTTCAAAATTTATAGTGCAAAATAGTTATAAAAATTATTCTTATAATATTTCCTATTTCCGGGTCTCGAAAAGCCAAGCCAAGTCATGCCAATCCAAAAAAAAAAAAAAAAAAAACATTACATGTTTACATTTGTCGAAAGTGTCCTTCATTACATCCATGAGACAGCTCAACTCTTCTACATCATGAAGCCCCTGTTTTCTCGCGTCAATTACTTTCCACAGTCGGTCGCTCCCCTCGTAACGTCAGAAGTGCACTATTCCCTGAAATGACCCCACAAGCAGAGTCAGAGAGCGTGAGGTCTAAATAACACAACTCTATAAACAACATTTGAAAAACCAGAGCTACATGACGGAAAAGAAGTGAGCTTTATGTTGAATATAATGGATGACGATTTCAACGTCCTATGTAAGCATCTCCTGTAAAATATATAGCATTAAATCTCAGTAAAACATTTCAACTTGGTGAGTATTATGTCTTGTCTTGTATTAATAATTTATCACTTGCCAAATCTTCGTAAAGAATCATTCATTTATGTTGACATAATATTTTTAACTGCACAATTTATTTATGCAATTACGAAACGTACTTCATAAATTCTAGATTTTAAAAATAGTAATGGCTCCACATTTCACATGCAGATAAAACAGTGGTGATATTTAGTGCCTATTTCTGCTATTAAGTGGATTGGAATAAACTGATGGGGATTCTAAAGAAAACTGGCGTGGATTGGAGTGAGAGAAGACTGTTCAGTAATCTTTATATCCAACAACGAATGAAAGTGAAATTGGGAGAGGAGTACATCAAGAATGTTCTTTATCAGCTACCCTGTTCACCATCTACTCGGAGGATTTAGTAAAGAAATGTTTTCAGAACATGGGAGGAGTGATAGTAGAAAGAAGAAGAATAAAGTGCAAAAGATTTGCTGATGATAAGGCGTTGTTAGCAGAAGAGGAGATGATACTAAGGGACATGCTACTGGAGCTAAATGACAGCTGTGAGCAGTATGAAATGAAGATAAATGAAAATAAGACGAAGACCATGGTCATAGGAAGAAAAATAAAGAAGGTAAACTTACGAATTCTAAATGAGGCGGTAGAGCAAGTGGACAGCTTTAAATACTTGGGGTGTACTATGATCAGTAACATGAACTGCTGCCAGGAAGTCAAAAGGACCTCTAGAAAAAGAACTAAGGAAGAGAGTAGTGAAGTGCTTTGTATGGAGTGTGGCATTATATGGGGCAGAAACATGGACATTACGACGAAGTGAAGAGAAGCGAATATCCATATACTTTTATTTTACAACATTAATAAGAATACTACACAAAAATAGTAAAACCATAATCTAGTATACACAGTCACGAAGCTCAATATGTAGTAAATATGTATCCATAGATAGTTGCTAACCACTAGGATCGCTACTATCGTCTCAGCACAGGCAATGCGAAATAAGCGGCACAGTCTATTGTTCCTGGTATCCTCAACAACTCAAGCTTCGAGACTGTATATACTAGACTGTGGTAAAACTGCAGTTTATATGGTATTCCAAGGCCTTCCTTATTATCCATGGATGCTGCCATTGTTACAATCGATATATACGGCCAGTTACGTTTCATATTGTATTAACAAAAATGTATTAATTTTATTATGAATATAAATATAAAATGTTATTATAAATACTGATAAAAAACTGAAAATTGAATACAATGCCTTCTGTGTATCTATATTTCTATTGTTTCCTAAGCGAAGTCCTCGTAACACGATAATATTCCAAATCGATAACGACTTCGACTCGACATTTCTTTTGCATCCAAGTGTACACACTGATTTCCTATCTCACTGCAATCAGCTGGTTCCTTACTTACTTACTGGCTTTTAAGGAACCCGAAGGTTCATTGCCGCCCTCACATAAGCCCGCCATCGGTTCCTATCCTGTGCAAGATTAATCCAATCTCTATCATCATATCCCACCTCCCTCAAATCCATTTTAATATTATCCTCCCATCTACGTCTCGGCCTCCCCAAAGGTCTTATTCCCTCCGGCCTCCCAACTAACACTCTATATGCATTTCTGGATTCGCTCATACATGCTACATGCCCTGCCCATCTCAAACGTCTGGATTTAATGTTCCTAATTATGTCAGCTGAAGAATACAATGCGTGCAGTTCTGTGTTGTGTAACTTTCTCCATTCTCCTGTAACTTCATTCCTCATAGCCCCAAATATTTTCCGAAGCACCTTATTCTCAAACACCCTTAACCTATGTTCCTCTCTCAAAGTGAGAGTCCAAGTTTCACAACGATATAGAACTACCGGTAATATAAATGTTTTATAAATTCTAACTTTCAGATTTTTTGACAACTGACTGGATGATAAAAGCTTCTCAACCGAATAACAACAGGCATTTTCCATATTTATTCTGTGTTTAATTTGCTTCCGAGTATCATTTATATTTGTTACTGTTGCTCCCAGGTATTTGAATTTTTCCACCTCTTCAAAGGATAAATTTCCAATTTTTATATTTCCATTTCGTACAATATTCCCGTCACGAGTCATGATCATATACTCTGTCTCTTCGGGATTTACTTCCAAACCTATTTCTTTACTTGCTTCAAGTAAAATTTTTCGTGTTTTCCCTAATCGTTTGTGGATTTTCTCCTAACATATTCACATCATCCGCATAGAAAAGCAGCTGATGTAACCCGTTCAATTCCAAACCCTCTCTGTTATCCTGGACTTTCCTAATGGCATACTCTACAGCAAAGTTAAAAAGTAAAGCTGATAGTGCATCAGCTGGTTCCTACACGATTCATATTTTCGTGCCCTAGCGCCTGGCGTCCACGAATTATTTCAAGGTCATAAAATGTGCTTGCTCTTCACAACGCTGCCGATTGCATCTAAAAATATTTACACGTATACCTCTAAGGCTGTGTATATACGAGTAGTAATACAGGGACATCATTTTATTTTTACTTGCATTTTTATTGTACCTGCATTTCTGAATGTACTTCACTCCCACCCCTTCACTAATGTCCTTGCTCCCGTCAGACACACAAACTTACGGCCGCTATTGCATTCGAAGTCTTCAAGCAGTGAAGTAAACACTGCAGTGTATAGTGTGTTTCAGAAATATGGTTGCGTTTTCTATAGAAGAAAGAACCTATATTAATAATATCGTACTAAAAATTATATTCAAGAAACGATAAATTCAATTTCAGAGAATATGCTTGAAAATGTTTTTAATAATATGCGTAAAGAATTGAAGCCTGCATTGTAATGAACGGCAACCATTTTCAGCAACTTGTTTAAAAATTCAGATTAGCTTATTTTGAATTGAGGTGGCTAGAAGCAAAGGAATGCTAGTGACATTTGTAATAACATGAGTTAAGTGCATCCAGTGTAAGCTAAAGTATCTAAAATTTTAGTGGCAAAGGGATATTTTATCTCATCACACATTAAAATTTAAATAAAAAATTTCACCGATTTTACGAAAGCTTAAATATTTAAACGCCATTTTCTCAAAAGTAACTTAAGTGCACTTACAGTCCTTTACTTATGACCCCCTCAATTTAAATGCACTCTCTATATTGTATGTTAACACCAATAATTAATATGCTAAATAAAGTAGACATTACATAAAGAACATAGCCGCCTGAAAAGTTGAGTTTCTGATAAATTCCATAAAAGTGATGATCAAACTGAAAATCGTAATATCGTATTTCCCTACAACATAAATGGATACACTACTTTTCTCTCCTCCTATAGCTAGTAAAATGATTTGTTTACATATTGCACTAGTAACATCAAACTCCTGTAATGGTAGGGAGTAACAGTGTTTCCGAGTATAGCCAGGTTAATGTTAAAAATGTTGGTAAAAATAAAGTGATGTCCCTGTATGATCTGTCATACACAAGTAACAGAACAAGAACAAAGGAACTCTCCATAAGCTGAAGGAAGTCCTAAGGTTGCAAGCCAAGGCGGCCTGCAAATTGAGAGCTGGGGTGTCTCTGAGCACACAGTCTTAACGAGCCAGCGGCGCTGTGTAATTAATCCTTTAGCACCGGAGTGAGCGTCAGATAAAACCGAGGCGATCGTCAGACTGAGCGGGATTTCAGGGTGCAGCGCCGTGGGCCTCGCTCACCCTAACGAGGCCGGGGTTCGTGCAATTAACACAGGTGGCGCAGTTTAAAACCTGCTTTGGATGGTCAGCCATGATTCCCTTTGCAGACGGTCAGCTTGCACAGAAGCCTGAATTAAACTAATCCTTTTTGTTTCGACAGCGTGTCATATAGAAAAATAAGTAGGGCTACGTTGTGAGTCACAAAAAATATATAATTCGAAATTTCCTTCCGTTGCTTCTCAAGAAGAATTTAGTGCAGTCGCTCTTGATGCCTCATTTTGATTACTGTGACACTCTCTACACTGACCTTAACATGAGACTGACAGACAGACTACAGCGTGTTCACAATGCATGTGTTCGATTTATTTGCAACGTCCGTAGATCTGACCGTATCACACCTTCACTAAATATGCTGTCCTGGGTCCGTCTCAAAGAGCGAAGAACTATTCACTTTCTCACTTTACTCTTCAATATTCTTCAAACCTCTAACCCTAGCTACTTAGCTTCTCGTTTTCAACATTTGTCCTCATATCACGAAATAGATACTCGCTCACAACACCATATCACACTCTCCATTCCTAAACACAGAACATCCTTCTACTCTTCATCTTTCACCGTCTCTGCAGCTCATCTCTGGAACTCTCTACCACAACATGTCAGAGACTGTCGGACATTGTCTAGTTTCAAAAATAAATTAAAATTGCACTTTTTCAACTCAGATTCCTTTCAGTTATAAGCCCTTTTCTCTGCGATAGTTTTGTAAAAATATAGGCTATATATTTCTTTCCTTCCTTTCCCCTTTTTGTTCCCCTTATCAGCTGACGAATTTATTATCATAGCCTTTTATTGTGAATTTTATTTAATTTTTTTTCTTTTTTTCTTTTTTTATTATTTTATTATATTCTATTTTGTTATATTCTTCCTTATGTTTTCCATATTAACCATTTGTGCTAAATGAGTTGCTTTTGCTATATTCCAATGTATTTTACTTTCTTTTTGTTTTCTATTATGGTATTATTTTCATGTTGTTTAGTGTCGATTTTATTATGCTATTATTATTTCTCTTTGTAATATGTTAGTATTCTGTTCTGTAACTTTTTTGTTAATTTTAACTGCTTGAATACTTTGTGACCTGGTAGAGTGTAAGAGAAGGCCCTATCAATAAAGAATTATTATTTTTTATTATTATTATTATTATTATTATTATTATTATTATTATTATTATTATTAATGTAGGACGTAGCTGCAATAAGGGACCATACTCCAAAATACTGTTCTGAGATATACAGGGACATCATTTCATTTTTACTAACATTTCTAATATTAACCTCGCTATACCTTTGGATCAAAAATTAAGAACCGGAAACACCGTTTGCTATCCCCTTCCACGACTCCGATGATACTGGCGTAATATACAAACAAATGACTTTACTAGGTATAGGAGGGAAAAAAAGTAGTTCATCCATTTACGTAAACTAGGAAATGTCGCCATTTTGAGTTTGATAATTTTCATTAGGATTTTGTTTAATCAAAGTACAGTACAGTATTAACAATGAGTGTTTTTACTCACGAACTGAGCTTTCCATGCGGACGTATTCATTATGCAGTGTATATTATACTGTCTACAACACATTAGCGTACACAATGGAGAATGAAGTTAAATTGAAAAATAATCATAATATGGATATTTAAACACATTTTTGAAAATGGTGGCCGTTCATTTTGATACAGGCTTCAGTTCTAATGTGCACATTGTCGCACTATAAACTATTGTACCTAATTCCAATGACCAGGTTAGTATTTCGTATCAGTAACTCATATTGAAATAAATCTGTACCTACTCTATAAAAGAGACCTTACGTACTGTAAATTCAATCTTCGCTTCTGCCCGATCCGAAAAGATAAAATTACTCAGACATGCTGTCCGTCCAAGTGGTTACGTCGCAGCGTCGTAGAAAGGGAAGAAATCACGTGACAGTTAATTACTTAACGAGACCCTTTTATTTAAGTTATTTTATACAATTGCATGGGTATAATATTACGTAGACGTCCAATTCCTAACAGAAATTAATGTTCCCAGAAAGGAGCTAAGACAGCCCAGCCACTAGCATTTACAGAGAGGCGAAAAGAAGCGGGTGGGGGAAACGGGGATGCGACGTAGGCAAATGGAAAATGATGCAATATTGAAAGCTCTTTCGTCACTGGAAAACGCGAACATATTTTTGGAACGTACTGGTTACTATGACCGTAAGCCTACTATGATTGTATATGCGGTCTTGGATCTGTGTGGAGGACGGTTGAACTTCATTAGTAGAAGGGGTGGGAGTGAAGTACACTCAAAAACTCAGGTACAATAAAAATTGAAGTAAAAATAAAATGATGTCCCTGTATATAGAGTTGAAATTTTTAAAGCAGTGTACAAAATGCACTAACAAATTAATATGAAACTGCTGGATGAGAAGTGTTGTGTTATTTACATAATATAACAGAAATGCTAAAAGCATTTTAATCCAATGTTATATATTTAAAGAATAATATATACAAGTAATGCGTGTTACAGGCCCCTTTTCTGGAGAACGTACTTTCAATTCAAAAATAAATATAAGGTGTGTGTAGACTTTGTTAAAATTTATTATTATTATTATCATTATTATTATTATTATTATTATTATTATTATTATTATTTATATTTAATATAAGATATAGCAATATCATGTCCCGCGCCGTGGTGTCGTGGTCTAAGGCATCCTACCTAGGACTTGCGTTACGGAATGCGTGCTGGTTCGAGTCCTCATGGAGGAAGAAATTTTCTCATGAAATTGCGGCCAGTGTATGGGACCGGTGCCCACCCAGCATCGTGATGCACTTGGGGAGCTACGATAGGTAGCGAAATCCGGTTACGCAAACAAGCTATAAAGGCTGGGGGGGCTCATCGTGCTAACCACACGATACCTCCATTCTGATTGGATGATCGTCCACCTCTGCTTCGGTATGTGCCCGTGAGGCCAGCAGCCGGCTTGGCCCTTTGTGAGCAGTAGCGCCACGGATTATTTTATAGCAATATTATTAATAACATTCATTAACATTTTTAAAACTTGAGATATTTTCCATACAACGTAGCAAACAACGAAAATTTCGAAAAGTTAGAAATGTTTTCAAAACAAAATAACGAATCATGAATATTTAGAACTTATGACATTTATTCCACACAAAATAACACATCACGAACGTTTTGAAAAGTTGAATATGCTTTCGAAACAAAATGAGGAATAGAAGTTTATGAAACACGGTAACACATTATGAACATTCTGAGTAGTAAAAAATATTTTTCAAACAAGGTAGGACATTATTTTTGTTCATTCCAATCCATATTTTCCACACGAATATCCTCCTCATCTCTGTCATCTCTTCCACTCTCCTCTTCATCTTCCATAGTCTCAGAAAATTGGAAAAGGGACTCATAAAATGAGCGGCTTCTGACATCCTTAACTTTCCTTTTCTTCTGTGGAACTCGAGACGCTGATTGAAGATCCAGTCTTGGAGGGCAGTTTTTCATGTATGAATATGTTCTATAGATAAAGGCCCTATAACATAAATTAAAATAAACAGGTTTTCCAGCATTACCGTTCAAAATTTCATAACGAAACTTAATGCGTATAACAAAGAAATTAAGGACAAATCGATTTTTGCATTCTCCGGAAAAAGGACCTATGGGGCTATGGGCCCTTATTGCAGCTATGTCCTCAATTTAGATTAGGTATACGTGTGTCTTTGCAAATTTCTACTTTATCTCTAAGATCACTCATTTACAGCAACGAATTTCAACTGTACTATTATTCTAATTTTTTAAAGTTCAAATTTATTTTTAATTATGTATGTATTATACGCTAAACTAAATTCTTTATAAAGTTCTTACGTTACTATATTATTATTTCCTACCAGTAGACGAATATTACATTTACTTATCTTCACTCTCCTAAAGAAATATTTCTCTATTTTTTTATTTTCTTCTCACTATTACTCGAAACGGATTCTTGTTTAAGTAATATTAATATTGTAAACAGAACGCTAAGAGAAAAACCATTCAGTATTTCGAGAAGTGGTAGTATTTAATAAAAAGGTCTTAAAGTTAATATTCTCCTCGATATGAACTCTTGTTCAAAAACACTATAGAAGATGCAAATGTGTATTGCATTAAAATAAATGCATTCACTATTCTGAGAGGTAGCAGTATTCATCAAAACAAGACAACAAAGTCAAATAAAATGAGGTCTAAAATTAATATCTTATGTGATGTAAGTACTTTTTCATTATCATAAGCGATGCTCAATGCGATTTCAATGGAAATAAAAGCATTCAATAGGCCTATTCTGAGAGGTGGTAATATTAACCAAAACAAGAAAAGAAGTCTAATAAAATGGTTCTGCCTCATTTAGTATTCGCAAGTTCACCTTCTTTATTTTTCTTCCGACAACTATGGTCTTCGTCTTGTTAAATCTTCATCGCATACTGCCCACAGCTGTCATTTAGCTCCAGAAGCATATCCCTTAGTATCGTCTCCTCTTCTGTTAACAACGCATATCATCAGCAAATCTTATTCACTTTATGCTTCTTCCACTAGTCGTCCCGGGTTCGATCCCCGGTGGGGTCAGAAATTTTAATGTAAAATTTTTTTCTCGAGACTAGGAGAGATGACGGTGCATAACTTATAATCACTAGATTGTGCACCAATATGTCTGGGTTTAATCCCAAATCTCTCCGCAGTGCATATGAAGAGAAGGCAAACGAGTATGTCATTGTTGATAGTGATTCCTCCGTCGGACGGGGACGTTAAGCCTGGCGGCCCCCTTGGTGCTATTCGACAGGAGTAGGCACCGGGTTTCTCCTTCTCCCTTCCTCATCTTCATCATCACTCATTCCATACACTTCACTTACACGAACACTTCCACATACACTCACCCTAGAACACGACATAACACTCCACAGATACATATATATGTAGGGGAGAGTCGGGTAGTATCGGACATCGGGTAATATCGGACAGTGAGTTTCTTTCATCTGCCACACGATGATAGTAGCTGATTGACATGGTTACGTTTCTGTGATGTCACATAGAGAAATGTAACCATCTCATTCAGGTACTACCATATGGTGGTAGATGAAAGAAACGCACTGTGCGATTCTACCCGATGTCCGATACTACCCGACTCTCCCCTACAGCGTGGTCCGCCGAAGTGGTGTACAACTAGAAAATGGGTCACAGTCCTGCCATCTGTTCGCAATATGCGGAACCTGAATCATGTCAATTGAAGTGGGTAGGTATTGGATACATACATACATTATTCTTATTCCTCCTACTATCACTCGTCCTATGTTCTGGAAACAGTTTTCACCAAATTCTCCAAATAGAAGTTGAACAGTGTAGGTGATAAAGGGCATGCTTGTCGTACTCTTCTACTTATTTCACTTCCTTCAGAAGAGAAAGCATAAAATGCTATTTTACTGCCTGAATCATATTTATGTTTACTTTCTTTCATTTTTTGTTTTTTTTTTTTTTTTTTTTTTTTTTGTAATAACGTAATAAATTTCTTTGTTTTTTAGTTTCAACATAGAGCAAGTTTCTTCAACTGTAACTCATCTTAATTTGAAATGTATTACGCTATATTTGGCAATATAAAATACATGATTGCAATAAATTGGGGTTTTGCATAGGATCATAACTACAAAAATATCTCAAACTTCCTAGCTGTGAATCATTATGACGAGAACTACGACCATATTGATGGTGACAGCTAGGAAGAAAATGATAATGCTTTCGTTAAACTCTACTCCGCATTGCTGCAGGTGTAGGCCTGAAACTGCATACCAGCTCCATCTTCAATAATGGCGATAATTAAAGGCAACATCCACGCACAGAGCAGTGCGTGCGTAAATGATCTCCCCCCCAGCGCTGCTCTTTAGTCTATAATTAATTAACTCTAACTCCGAAATACACGAAATGGAATATGTCGCCGCGAGCACATCCATGAAGGGGTAAGTCCTGGGAATCGTTAACGCTTTGATTGGATAGTTTACTCCAGAATTCATTGTAACTGCACATCCTAAAATGAAACGTCCAAACTTAAGCTAAACTGTACCTATTCTTTAACATTACATTTATCAAAATTATTCACCAAAAAGAAAACGTTATTTTACCTACGGGAGAAACATAATGAAATCTAATGGAGTAAGCATATAAAAGTAATCGGTGTCCTGAACATGAAACTATAGTCCCGTCGCTCTAAATTCCGGCAGCCAATCGCGTTGCTGGTCGGGTACATTTAAACGTGTGCGTCTTGTGATTCGCTGATTCATTCCTTAAGGCTCGATAAATACATAATATAATCGCGCGCCATTTAAGTTCTTTCGTTGGCGTTCGCAGAAAGCACACGAAAACGTTATTTGCCGCTAAATTATTTGCTGAATTACATTGCGTTTGATTTATTATCATAGGAGCTACGACATGATAATGTTTAACGGTGTGGCAAATAGATTCCTCGTATGGTAGCTCGGCAACGTAAGAACAAAAATGGCGAACGATACTACCTACCTAGACTTTATAGAGCCTTCACTTTCTAAGACGTAAGCAAAGAGGCGGAGTCACGCCGGAAATAACAGCGTCGGGACTATAACTTTCTCATTATAGTACATTAACCCCTTCAGTCTTGAATTTATATTAAACAAAATTGAAAAAAAAAACTGGTCACATAATCATTCTAGGGATCCAAAATCCCCAAATCAAGTCTTCACAGAAAATCAAAATTTGGGGACAATTTTAACCCCTGCCACCCCAAAATTTTTATTTTTATTTTTAATTCAGGTATAGAAATGTTTAAAAAGTAATATTTCCCATTTCTATCACACTGGATTTTTAAAAATATTTAAAAGTATCGAAGACATTCCAAAAAAGAAAAAAAAAAAAGAAACAATGTACATAACCCCGTGATAAAATTTAAATTGACTGTCATAGAGTTGTGGTCTCTGATTTATAAGTTTTTGAAATACATAATAATGTGGGTACCTATCACCACGGCATGGCGCTTCCTCAGGTTGCGGATCGAGGAGACGGCCTCCAGATATGGAGGGTAGCTGTGAATATATTGAATAAGCAGTCGCGGACAGCCGATGAGGGGTGGTCCTCCAGCTTGGCGGTTGGGCGAAGGGCTAACAACCCATCACCGTAAAAAAAACAGCTTGTTACGAATCCTTCAAATAAGCCTCGGAATGGGACTGATTCTCTGGCACGACCACAGCAAAAGGAATAAGGTTTTGAGATTTGGTACTTGGAATGTTACAAGTCTATACCAACAGGAGGGGTAACATTAGTAGCAAAAGACTAGCTAGATATAGAATAGACTTTGTGGAAGTACAGGAGGTTAGGTTAGATGGGAACGGCATAACACAAATAGGAGATTATTTGTTGTATTATGGGGAAGGAAATAATAATCACCAATTAGGAACAGGATTCTTTATTCATAAAAGAATAAAATCAGCAGTAGAAAAGGTCGAGTTGATCAGTGATAGGTTATCGTATTTAGTACTTAAGGGTAGGTGGTGCGATATCGTAAAAAAAGGTGTTTGAGAATAAGGTGGTTAGGAAAATATTTGGGGCTAAGAGGGATGAAGTTACAGGAGAATGGATAAAGTTACACAACACAGAACTGCACGCATTGTATTCTTCACCTGACATAATTAGAAACATTAAATCCAGACGTTTGAGATGGGCAGGGCATGTAGCACGTACGGACAATCCAGAAATGCATATAGAGTGTTAGTTGGGAGGCCGGAGGGAAAAAGATCTTTAGGGAGGTCGAGACGTAGATGGGAGGGTAATATTAAAATGGATTTGAGGGAGGTGGGGTACGATGATAGAGACTGGATTAATCTTGCTCAGGATAGGGACCAATGTCGGGCTTATGTGAGGGCGGCAATGAACCTCCGAGTTCCTTAGAAGCCAGTAAGTAAGTATAACAGATGCCAGGAGATGTCTTCTTTTCAATTCTGTTGACAACCCGCCTTTTGAATAAAAACAGTCTACTGCAGAACCTTTTGTTCAGTGAAAGGTGGTTGACCAGTAAGTTTTTCTTTCTCTTTTGACCGCTCCTGAAGAAACATTTCATATTTGAGGTAAGAATTAATATAGCATTATAAAAATTATATATTACTGTAGATTATAGTTAGCTGAACCAATGTGTAGGCCTATGATTATTTAAACATTGTGAGACAATAACAACGCTACAGAGCTTTCCCATTTGAGATTTATTTTCAATGAAGAATACCAGATATTTTGAAAGTTATTTGGTTTCATAATAATAATACATACTCCCTCTGAATGTTTGTTTCATGTCAAATACTTTTTCTTGAACTTATCCACCTTCAGTTTTCGAGTTTCAACGGAAAACGGAAGTAACAATGTCGGTAAGATCAGTGGGTTTTTCATGTAGAAGTAAAGCAATAGCTATTTCAGGTCATTGTGGATTGTAGGTGAAAATTAAAAAAACGTCAGGTTTGCTATGCTTTCGAACAATAGACATACCATCTTGGTATAGCTGCTGCATGTAGAGCTTGAAATTTAGAGGGTAAAATCATTTTATCCTGCTAAGAGATCTTGCTGGAATGATCGAGAGACTACAAAATCTCTTATTTTATCAGTAAGTAATACCTTTTTGTCTTTACTTAGGAACTGTAATTTTTGCGCTCTCTCGAGCTAATATTAAAGAGAATGACGCATATAAATATCTACACCACACCGCCATTATGTATATGAAAAAGACCCAACCCCACTTGATTAATAATCACAAAAATATTTGATTTAATAACAATATTATCATCTTACGTAGGCTATATATATAGCCGCCACTCAGTAAACTATAGAAATGAAAATCTAATTTAAGACATTCTCTACGTCTACTTATATAACCCCAAAACGTTTCACTTTCATATCATCAATATCGCATTAATATGTACAATTAATAAAAAATAATCACATCATGGCATTAACTATAATAATATTTCATTTATAATGGTAATAATGTCATCAAACCACTTCAACTTTTATAGATTTTAATATCCAATACACAGCTGTACTCAGAAAATTACACACCGCAGAATCAGACCTATAAATTATTTTTAATAAGTCTTGAAGTTCTTAATAATCAATTGAATTTTGAGCTCTATGTTAGCATTCTGCAGGTCATGGCCTTCGTGTAATAGCCTGTTGTTTATTGTAGTGTGTGTTTTGTTTTAATCTGAAATGCAATTATTTCTCAAAACTGACGAAAGATGGATTTTGGAATATAGTAAAATTATGTAGGAAAGTTACTGAAAGTTACTATTTTTCTGAAAGTCCTTGGATGCCAAGCTTCAAAATGACGGGTCATTCATTAAAATCCGTTCAGCCGTTTTCCCGTAATTTCCATTACCAGTTCAAATTATATACTGGATGTTCAGTTCAAAGTGTGTCATGGCTCGCTGTATGCCGTCATGTGGCTAGTCGATGAGCCTTGAGAATTCAATCTTCCTACACTTCCGCAGAAGTGTATTACTTATACGCCAGAGAAGTTGCCTAGCAAGTACGGCGTTCATTCAGAAGAGTACTTACCGATACGTACGGTAATGCCGGTAGTGGCAGGAATGTGAACTGTTTCGAAACATGTACTGAGGTGAGTTTTTTTCTTACTGCCGGGATATGTGGAGAGGGTTAAGATGATTACTTACGTATTTGTTGACATTAAATTCTACGGTCAACATGGACATGGAGCATTTGATTTGTGTTGTGGAATGTTGCCGTACGCAACCGATGATAACAAATACCCTGCGTACGACTTGGGCGCGCAAAACACAGTTCGAAAGAGATTATGGTAGCACACAGACCGTACAGACCGCCATCTGTTGCAACGACGTTCAAGTTATACCGTACACGTTCTCAAGTTCAGATTGAACGCCTTGATTAATAGGCAACTTCTCTGACACTAAAGCTGAAACTCGCTTCAAATCGCTGACTCATCAACAGTGACGTCATGACACACTTTGAAATGAACACTCAGTATATAGATATTCTATCAAAATGGAAATGATGTTCAACTTGCATCTTATAACTAATACGTAAACCATGCTCTCTATGAAAGAATCAATCCTGAGAGCAACCTAAATCAAAATGAATTCTGATATAACATAAGGACTTAACTTTTATTGTTTTGTAGGAAAAAGTGAAATCCATTCAGACTTTCAGTAGGTAGTATAGCATATTTTTTGCTCTGGTTTCAGATTATGAAATAATGAACAATATGAGTTCGTTCCATGGACAAAACCTCGGCTGCGATCTGGTTAGGAATGAAATTTAGTTCCCCGGGCTGTGTTATTTCAACTGGATGTGTTTTTCTTTCCCCTAAAAGCATTACGTTCCATGTTATTACAACTGTAATATGTTTGTGGAACATCAGTTTGACATACTTTGCTAACTCACTGGTATTAATAATGGAAGTACGGTGTCGTTTTTCTTGTATAATTTTCTACTCACTTCAACTGTAGGCCTATGTTGTACTTCGTTTGCTTGAAAATTACTACGGCAAGACGGAAATCTTGGAAGGACGAGGTCTAAAGAATACGTTTTCTTAAAATGATCACATAGACCCTACTTCATCGCTATACTGAATATTTTATGCACTCCACAGAAATATATCATGTTGGAGATGATATTACATCAATAATTTATTTTCGTGAAGTGTTATTTAACAGACCCACATTTTTTAACTATCAACAGAAGATCATCTTGAATTCTTCGGACGATTATAATTTCAAAAAATATTTAGTTTTTCATTTGACGATATGTGTCAGAAGAACAACTGAACAGTGTGATCCCAAAACGAGTTCAGTCTATTTTTATTAAAGGACTGGATTAGTTTTATTTATCAACTGGCCTAAGGACTGAGCAACTTTGCAAGTGACATTCACAATAACACAAACTTTTAGACAAGGAATGGCGTTGTTTGGAAAACAAGATATTTAAAATATAATGATAGAACTCTAAAAAAATATATACAGGATAATTCACGAGGATTTACCGTCCCTTACGGAGCTTATTTCCGAAGACATTCTGAGCAAAAAATGTCATATAAACATGTGTCCTAATCTCAATATTTTCAGAATTACACTAATTTGAAGTTGTTTGTAAAATTTCATTTATTTTTTAGTTTTAAGGGTAAAAGGATATTACAGATAAAGAATGAACTATTCAGAAATATCATTTCTTTAATTAGCTAGTATTCTGAAGCTGAAAATTTGCTGTCAATTCCATAGTTACTTAGTACAGAATTTTTTTTTCGTTTTTTAACTAAAAAATTACATTTTCTTACGCATTTATTACAACAATTGGTACAAATCACGCCACTCTTGCAAATTCTTCAAGACTGTACTTTAGGATGCATAATTAAGCAGTAAAGAATCAAGTTCCTAAAGTCGTATGATTTGTAACAATTTTTGTGGTAAGTGCGTAAGAATGATGTCATTTTTAGTTAAAAATGGAAAAATAAAATCTGTACAAAGCAATTAACAACACATTTTTTGCTTCAGAACACTAGCCAGTTAAAGATATGACACTTCTGAATAGTTCATTCTCTATTTTTAGTATTTTTCACTCTTAAAATTAAATTTAAAAAGTATTGTATTAACAGCTTCAAATTACTGTAACTTTGAAAATACTGAGATTATAACAAATGTGTATATGACTTTTTTGCTCAGAATGTATTCGGAAACAAGCTCCGTAAGTGACGATAAATCCTTGTGAATCACCCTATATATGAATAAATCTTAAAAATGGATCACACTCTATCAATTGTTTGTATACGTCTTAAATCGATTACTGAACTAGTTACTAATCAACGATGTATGCAGTGGAAAGGGGAAAGAATTGGCCATCCTAACCTATTATCTCCTGCTTTAGTTGCCCCTTGAGTGATCCTTTATTGATGTCACTTTTGAGGTTCCAACCAGCCTTTGGACTGCTGACTAAACTTACAAGAGGAAGAACTTAGATGAAGAATCTTAAGGAAGAAGAAGAAGATTATATTTATTTTTATTATTATTATTATTATTATTATTATTATTATTATTATTATTATTATTATTATTATTATTATTATTACCGTGGAACACTGCGAAGAAAATCATCTGAGTATTCTTGAAATATAACATCATTACAAGTATTTTAAATACATTCCCATCATATTTTTACTAAATTAATATCATTGTATTTCATGTTCATCATTCAGGGATAAATTGACTTATAGCTACTGAATATAAACAAAATTCATCCAATATTCTACGAAAAATTACTGGAAATGTTGACAGAGAGTCGGCGTATCAAAAACCACTTTTTTTTTATCAGGGATGCTTAAAACGTATATCTTCTCGAAACTCGAAATATACAGAGTGTTAAAAAGTATCCAATATTTTAGGAGCTGCTAGTCTGCATCAAAACAAGAAAATAATGTCTAATAAACATGGGTCCTACAATACATACTTTTTGAGATCTGAACACTTGTTCATAGGAGGTGCTCAATGTGACGTCCATTCATGGCAATGCATTCCTCTGCCCTTCGGAGTAAGGAATCACGCACTCTTTGAAATTGACCTGGTTGTTCTTGATAACCAAAAGTCTAGCGGATTTAGGTTTGGGGAACGAGCAGGCCAAGGTGTGGGGCCTCCCCAATCAATCCAGCGGTCCTGAAATGTCAACGTCAGGTGTTCACGCTCATTGCGGAAAAAATGTGCTGGTGTGCCATCATGCATGAACCACATCTGTAGTCTTTCCTGACATGGCACATACTACAGCAAGGTAGGCAATACCTTAATAAGAAAGTCCTGATAACGAGGCCCAGTTAATCTCTGTGGTAGCACGTATGGCCCTTAATATATCACCAAGAACGCCTGCACGTAAGTTGATTCAGAATCGATGCTGATGCCTTATTTCTTCAATTGCTTGGGAATTTTCATCAGCCCACACATGCTGATTACGAAATCATTATCGCTGCTGAACCCCGCTCATATCCGCAATCAAACTTTAGTTTTCAGCATTCCTTGCCACGTATCAGTATTCCATGCCAGGGGTGTCAATTACGGTATGATTATCTGGTAGCCTGCCGTATTGTAGAGCAGAAAAATGCATTGCCATAAATGGACGTCACATTGAGCACCTCCTATGAACAAGTGTTCAGATCTCAGAAAGTATGTGTTGTAGGACCCATGTTTATTAGACATTATTTTGTTTTCATGCATACTATCACCTCCTAAAATATTGGATACTTTTTTAACACTCTGTATTTTTCATAGAATTATATTTCCTTCTATCTTACACTTCGAATAATGAGAAAATAAAATTAAGAAAAACAATATAATTACTTTTCACAGATATACAAAAATCTTTATGCAAAAATCCACTTTAAATATTCATATCTTGGACCAGACAGAAGGGTGATAAGCGATCTAACCACGCTGAGAGGTGAGAAAGGAAAAGAGAAAGAGACGATTTATTTTATTGGGTTATTTTACGACGCTGTATCAACATCTAGGTTATTTAGCGTCTAAATGAAATGAAGGTGATAATGCCGGTGAAATGAGTCCGGGGTGCAGCACCGAAAGTTACCCAGCGAAAGAGAAAAGGAATAAAAAATAGAATGAGAGCAGACGAGGGAGAAATAAAACTAATTTTCTCGGAATAGTTAGTTATTGAATGCATATTGTATGGAATTGCGCCTATACTACTGATTAAGGTCAGAAGACACTTCTAATCGCTGTAGAGGCCTCTATCTCCTTGTTGACATAAGCAGACAAGTTGGTACAGATGTTCAGAGAGCATAATTCCCGGGAAGCTGTCCATTTCCCTAACATAATAGGAGCGGTTCATCTCTGGCAGATAATTGTATGGCTATAATGCCGCCTACACTACCAGCCATGGCATCATGCCGTTGTAACAGATGTCCCACACACCCAACAGTGACAAGGCTGTGAATGCCTTAGATGGAGGGGCTAATCTATTTGTGTTCGGTAAAGGGTTACTTAAGGTGAGTACGTTGTAGTGCTTGGAGAGATAGCACGGGCAATACGTCCATCAATCTTAGTGAGTACATACTCTTTGAGCAGAAATATAACAGCATTTCTTCAGAAGAAGTATTCGCAATTTTTACATTGTTAGAGAAGTATACAATTATGTGTCAGGGATATATCTCATAACTTCTCACTACTAATTAATTTCATGTTGAAGTTTGCCGATAAGCTATTAATGTTTGACTATAATTATATGTGTACAAAACCGTCTTTGCTTATCATAAAATAAATAAATTTTCATTAACGTTTTCGATACTTGTGTATCATCTTCAGATGTGAAATGTTAGATTAATATGATACACAAGTATCGAAAACGTTAATGAAAATTTATTTTATGATAAGTAAAGGCGGTTTTGTACACATATAATTATAGTCAAACATTCTCACTACTAGCCCTATACATGTCATGTATTTCGCAACTATCTAATTCGTTTATTATATTTCAAATTATATTTCCGTTCCAAATTTATTCTCTTGAACCACCGTTCCAAAGGCACACATCTCATACACTCTGTAATTATGATAATTCTGAGGAGGCCGATTTGCGTCTTACTTACTTACTTAATGGCTTTTAAGGAACCCGGAGATTCATTGCCGCCCTCACATAAGCCCGCCATCTGTCCCTATCCCGAGCAAGATTAATCCAGTGTGTACAATCATATCCCATCTCCCTCAAATCCATTTTTATATTATCCTCCCATTTACGTCTCCGCCTCCCTAAAGGTCTTTTTCCCTCCGGCCTCCCAACTAACACTCTACAAGCATTTCTGGATTCGCTCATACATACTACATGCCCTGCTCATCTCAAACGTCTGGATTTAATGTTCCTGATTTATGTCAGGTGAAGAATACAATGCGTGCAGTTCTGCGTTGTGTAACTTTCTTCATTCTCCTGTAACTTCAACCTTCTTAACCCCAAATATTTTCATAAGCACCTTATTCTCAAACACCCTTAACCTGTGTTTCTCTCTCAAAGTGAGAGTCTAAGTTTCACAACCATATAGAACAACCGGTAATATAACTGTTTTATAGATTCTAACTTTTAGCTTTTTTGAGAGCAGACTGGAAGACAAAAGCTTTTCAACCGAATAATAACAGACATTTCCCATACTTAATCTGCGTTTAATTTCCTCCCGAGTGTCATTTATATTTTATTACTGTCGCTCCAAGATATTCGAATTTTTCCACCTCTTCGAAGGATAAATCTCCAATTTATATATATTTCCATTTCGTACAATATTCTGGTCACGAGGCATAATCATATACTTTGTCTTTTCGGGACTTACTTCCAACCTATCTCTTTACTGGCTTCAAGTAAAATTCCCTTGTTTTCCTTAATGCTTTGTGGATTTTTTCCTAACATATTCACGTCATCAGCATGGACAAACAAACAGATGTAAACCATTCAATTCCAAACCCTCTCTGTTATCCTGGACTTTCCTAATGGCATATTCTAGAGCGAAGTTAAAAAAAGAGGTGATAGTGCATCTCCTTGCTTTAGCCCGCAGTGAATTGGAAAAGCATCCTACAGAAACTGACCTATACGGACTCTGCTGTATGTTTCACTGAGACACAAAGCTAATACAAGAAAAAAGTAGCAATGATGATGATGATGATAATAATAATAATAATAATAATATTAATAATAATAATAATAATAATAATAATAATAATAATAATAACAATAATAATAATAATAATAAGGAAAGAATTAAATGTAATGGGATCCCTGAATGAAAAAACTAGAAGTTATAAAAACTATCGGTTATACTATGTTCAAAGAATGAATGAAAGTGGAATTCCAAAGAAAGCTCTCATTTATCAACCAAAATGGCGAGGAAGTTTGGGAAGACTCCGAAAAAGATGAGGCTGGCTATTGGCCTAATCCTTGTCAGATGATGATGACGAAGATTGCATTCCTCAGAAAGTGCCAGCTGTCGGAAACACGAATGTTCAAATTGCACAATAAACAAATTATATAGTACAAACATCTGTATTCAATTTCAGTTTTCATTCTGATTTTTATGTGTCAAAATGTATATTGTTCCCAGCATCCCACATCGCAAAACTCAATTAACGTATTATGGAAAAAAGTGTTTTGACAGTGTAACAATTTTGTATGTTTCTCCAGTTTGGGGAAAATCGTTACAAAAATATGGGTCACTCGCACATGTGAAACTCGATGCTACTGGAACGCGATGCAAACAATTAATTATTCATCCATTGTTGGGAGGTTTTTGTAGCGTAAGGTATGTCGTTTGCAGAATAAAATTTTATTTTATTTTCCTCCTCTTTTCAGCATGGCGGAAGCTTTTTTAATCCTGATTCTCATTATGTATACGTACGTCCGCTCTATCCTGTAATATAACAAACACAGCTAGCAGAAGATAAAACATTTCAGGAAAAATTGTGAAGAGAATTTCATTATTGCGGTATGGCGATTGTGTGTTGTGGACACGATGTTTTGTTTGCGTTTTGGATAGCGACGCTCTGTATACGTTTGTGCAATGGATTCATCCGCGAACCAACGAAAATAGACGCACTATACAGGGTGATTCATACGACGAAAGAGTAATGGAACGGAGAAAAATTCTCTCCGGCGCCGGGATTTGAACCCAGGTTTTCAGCTCTACGTGCTGATGCTTTATCCACTAAGCCACACCGGATACAACTCCGACGCCGGTTAGAACCCAAGAGTTGGAGCTTAATCTGAGATGATTCTAACCGGCGTCGGAGTTGTATCCGGCGTGGCTTAGTGGATAAAGCATCAGCACGTAGAGCTGAAAACCTGGGTTCAAATTCCGGCGCCGGAGAGAATTTTTCTCCGTTCCATTACTCTTTCATCGTATGATGACGCAGAATATCTGCATGAAAATATCATATGTACTTCGGTACATTAAAATAATATATAGGGTGATTCAGTTTTATCGTCATTGTTTGACTGATAAAAGCTAAAAATTTTCAGGTGGAGTACGTTGGAAATTGGCTCCTCTTCATCAGGTACGTATATGGATATGCGGTTTTTAACTATTAAACCCACATTTTATATAAAAAAAACTTAAGAATCTTATAGTCTTCGTCCAAAAATAGAGTGGATCGGGGGAAGATCCCTGACTTTTTCTTTGATTGAAAATTTAAGATACTCTTCATTTAGTTTTGAATTTCATATTGAAATATCAAAGTCTGAAAGGTATTTTGAAACAATAGTTTTGGTACAAAACAAAAAACATTAATTACCTTGTTTATAGATACCGGTTTTCTTCTTATCTGCACTGTAAGCATCTTTCCCCGATATTCGGGTAAGATGGCAAATGCAATTCACACATTTACTGATATATCTATTTTACCTGAACTTGGTTTGATACATGTAGACCTATATAACAAAACTGACTTAATCTAAAGCTCATGGACACTTTCTCACTCGTTTATCAATACTTAGCAACACATTCATTGCACATATTTTATTGCCGTGTGCAAGACTCGTGAAATCACTTCTTGCACACAATGAATTCAATCCAGTATATTTTTTTGTTATCACCCTAATCTATGAGGCGTTTAAGGTTACGGTAAGGAATCCCGTATGCTTGCGATGCTCTAAAACAGTTCATACCCTCTGTTATAACATGTTCCATCGCAAGTTGAAGAATGTCCTCAATCCACTGACTTCTGTCGGAGGTAGGCCTACGTATATGGATATGCGGTTTTTAACTATTAAACCCACAATTTATAAAAACACTTAAGAATGTTATAGTCTTCGTCCAAAAATATGCATAAATTTTAATAATCGTAAAACCAGGTTTGTTAATTTCTCCATAATAAAGATACAATAATAAATTAATAATGAAGTTGCTGAATTCTTTTCTTCAATGAAGAGGCTATAATGAGGCCCAATTGTATAAAACTCCCAGACTAAAGATCAACTTTGATCGAAGATCGAAAAGTGAACCGAGTTCAGACAGTTCTTCTATTGTATAAAACTTTTCTGCGATCAAATTACCTTGGTTCAAATGCAATCTAAGTTCACGTGAAAAGGATTTGGCAACATCGCATAAACAGGTGAAATACGTGATGCGCGGACCATGTTACACAGGTTTGTTCAGTGTTGCCAATCTAGCGACTTTAACTCTTTTTCAATAACAATTTCTTTTAACTTTTATATTGCTTAAATAGGGATTTAGTGACCTTTTTAGCACCCCATAGTGACAAAGTTTAATCTTTCTTTGTTGATAATGAGAAATCTAGCGACTTTACAACTACTTTTTGGCGACTTTCCGTATTACACTTTGTGGAGACACTGTTTTTTTTTGCATTGTAAATAATGGCGGACAATAAGAAGAAGGTTGACTGTTCTCCAAGTTGTTATCATTTTATGGTGTTTGATAATGCTAAACATAATAAAGCTTTATAAAAGGACAATTTTCGTTTAGTAATACAGTTAATTGAACATTTATGAATGTACCTATCATATCCATTAATAATTAACGGTTGTTATAAACATAATATAATTATAGGTTATGTTATTTGATACTTCTGAACACGATAGAGCCTTATAAAATATAAGAATGTTTATGTATTAAGGCAAGAAATTGAAAGAAATATATATATATATATATATATATATATATATATATATATATATATATATATATATATGTACCTAACATATCTATTAATATTAATAATAATAATGGATATTTTATTTGCACAATCTGTCACTCGTATATTTCAAACAGAAAAAAAAATAACTGAACTTGGATCATCTAACTTAATCGGAGAAATTTCTTCAGTCAAAGTTGACTTTAGTTTGAGACAAATTAATCTCAGATTAGACTTTATACAACACAAAATTCCAAGTTCAAGTGAAACAAGGATTAATTTAACCTCTGATCTAAGATTAAATGGTTTATACAATCGGGCCTGAATGAAATAATTGGTTGACATGAGAGATATTTTAATGTGAGTGAAATGCTGGCAGACATTGTTTTCTTTGATATTAATGATGATGATAATGATCATAGTGATAATAATAATAATAATAATAATAATAATAATAATAATAATAATAATAATAATAATAATAATAATAATAATAGGTCGAAAAATTCAAATATCTTGGAGTGACACTAACAAATATGAATAACACTAGGTTTAAAATCGAATTTTCGGTCGGATGCTCTAACCGGTCGAATCTCTCTAGAGATTTGCAGCTCTCTAGAAGATACACAGATTCTAAGGAAAATAAAAACAAATGACAGATATCCCTATATATTAATCATTAGTAGGGGGATGTTGATGACCTAAAAATCTACTTAAATGATCATTAAAATGCCCTTAAACTAATGGAAAAATGACGCAAAATTAAAAGAAAATGACATTTAAATATTATTCACCGTACTCGCACCACAACTTCTTAAAAATTAGTCACCTTGTTTCAATGACTGCCCTGCAAATCTCGGAGAGAGGAGGCAACTTACTGGAATTTGGCTAAGATAAAGGAAAGAGCATGCAACAAAATGAAGGTTTTAAGGGAAAACTATAGATTTCAATGACGGTTTACAATGTGTTTCAATCAGGGGTGGTCCATGTCAGTGCCTTCATTCTCCGTCTTCTCCTTCCGCGCTTCACTTTTGTTACCAGATCTTCCAGATGAGGGAGTGTGAATGACAAAACAAATTGTGGGCGCAGCATGCATTCTTGCAATCTTTTTTTTTCCGTTGTTGGTAACTCTATAGCATCTATTAGATGCTTTATGGTTGTGCTAACAGATGGAGTTAACTTGTCAACAATGTGACGCTGAAACGTGTGTTCAGGTTACTGCCCAGCGACAGTCCTGACGTGTTTTTTTATATTGTGATGATTGGTTAATTAATATTAACCCGGCACACTAACAATCATTCCAGACTCTAGACACCCAGGGAATTCCTCTTCTTCAAGAAAAATTCACCGAGAGCCTAGCCCGGGAATCGAACCCGGGACCTCCTGACCTAGAAGCCAGCATGCTGACCAACAGAGCACGGAGGCAGTCTTGCAATCTTTGTGTTAAAAATACTGTCTACTACAGTAGAGAGCCGATACCTGTGAAGTAACGGTCAGCTCGTCTGGCCGCGAAACCAGGTGGCCCGTTTTCGAATTCCGGTCGGGACAAGTCTCCTGGTTGAGGTTTTTCCTGGGTTTTCCCTCAACCCATAAGAGCAAATGCTGGGTAACTTTCGGTGCTGGACCCCGGACTCATTTCATCACCATTATCACGTTCATTTAATTCAGAAACTAAATAACCTGTGATGTTGATACAGCGTCGTAAAATAACCCAATAAAATATAAAAAAATAAATATAGCAGACATCCCTTCCGAACCATGTTGAGGACACAACGTCCTGTCCAGGACATGGTGAAAGTTTCCCCCCTTCCAAACATAAATTCTAAAGACACCCTCGTATTGACAAAAGAACAGTAACGGTCAAAGTCCTCACTTAAACTAAGCTGTTGTCAAGCATTTTATATTATTTCCGTTGTGTGAAGTGAAGCCTTCAGTGGAATGAGGGATGGACTTTAGAGTCTGTTACAAACTATAAAACTCGAACTTCACTGTTATTCACTCATTCAGTAGGTAATTTCTACTGACCTATTTGCTTAGAAAATGACTTAGCAGAGCCTTCAGAGGAATGAGGGATGGACTTTAGAGTCTGTTCCAAACTATAAAACTCAAACTTCACTGTTATTCACTTATTCAGTAGGTAATTACTACTGATCTATTTACTTAGAAAAAGATTTAACAGACCTATCAGTAAAGAAGAAAGTAAGATGCATTCCAAATGAACTAAAACTTCTTCAAAATATTAAAAATAACCAAAAAATGGCGAAAAAATTATAAAAATTTCCTATTAGTTCAAAAACGTCAAAAAATGCAAAAAAAAAAAAATGCAATATAAGAAATTACTTTTTTACGTCGATATTAATATAGAAAGAATTTCTGTATTACTAGGCATTGTCCTAATGTGAAAAATAAGAAGATGACTTTTCATCAACATCCGCCCCCTAATCATTAGCAATGATAACAAGCAAGCGGAGTCATTCCACGTAAGAGGAGGAGTAACCTAGCGACGGCAGTTACCAGAAGAACTTACACTTATTTTAACATTTTTCAGTTTGCAAGTGTCTGTCCTTTCGACTTTGTTTATAAAAATCTTCCTACAAGAGATTTCACAGTGATTGTGGTCGGGGGATCTCGGCGGCTTCATAGCCTATTATCTGGCCATGAAACACAGAATATTAGGAAGCCTGTTGAATTGAATTTTTCTTTTGAAAATGCGCATATATTTTTCTTATTTTAGTTCATTGAAGAGTAACAGATTAGTACCTGTAAAGTGAGTTTCTGGCTTATTGTGTAAGAAAAATTTGTAACTAATTCCGCGTCATAATCAATGAGCTTCAATGTGGCCACATCTTCCTCCAGTTAAAATACGCTTAATTTTTCGGTTTCTACTTTTACAACTACAGCTCGTTCATCACAATTCTTTCCTTACTTAAACGCTCTTTCCTTAAACACATCCAAAACAACTGTTGTTCCATTTTCACTAAGGTCCAGTGGTCTTCAATCTCTTCAATCTTCCTTTAGGCTCAAAATTCATCATTCAGATTGTTCTTCTCAAAATTGTGAATGTCCCATATTAACCGAATACTCAGAAGTTAAGTATTTAGGTATTGCGATCGACCAACACTTACGATGGAACAAACATATTACATACATATGCAATAGATTACGTAAAACAATTTATATCTTTGTTATACTTCGGTCATATTTACCAATTAATATTTTACGTCTCATTTATTTAGCTTTATTTCAATCCATTCTCCAGTATGGAATTTTAGGGTGGGGAAATGCTTGTAATTCTAATCTCACTCCACTAAGAAAAGAATTATTAAAATATGCCTTAATAAACCAATTGATTACTCATCCGAGCTTTTGTTTACTGATTTTAATGTTTTGAAAATTAAACAGATTTATTATATTGCCTTATTAATCTTCATACATAAAAACCGTAATAAATTCAAATTGTGTCATCATAAATATGGAACTAAAAGATCCGATTTTATACGACTAGAGGAACCAAAGTGTTTCACAAGCACAGATTTGATTTGAGCCATGGTACCTACTTTGGTCCAAGGTTATACAATAAAATGATTGATAAATACCTAAATTTGGAAAATTTTAGTATCAGGAATTTTAAAAATAGCGTTAGGAATTTAATTTTTAAAGAATATATATTGATTTAATATGTATATGTATTTGTATGACTTAAATTGTTAAAATTGAAATTGTATTTTTAAATTTAATTTATTCCTGTAATTTTTTTTTCTTGACCCAGTTTGTGTCAAAAAATTATCTTTGTGTTTATCTTTGTGTTTAGATATCTCCCTGAGCACGAGATTTTTACTCCTTCAGGGAAGAACTAAGATTGTATTTCTGTCAATGTTATTTTATTAACAATAAACAATAAACAACAATAAACAATAAACTTACGGAAATTCTATCACTAAACTCACTCAGCAGGGGTTTGGTTCAGATTCTGAGAATAAAATATACTTAACTTTTCTTCTTCAGGAAATAATTACAATTGGTGTAACATCACTACAGCTCACCAACTCCTCGAAATGGAACAGGAAAAATTGTATAACTATTAAGGATATTAATAACAGTGATAATAATGGCTATGACGATGTCACACAAGAACATCATGAAATCCTTTGATCATATCCGAGAAAAGCAAATATTGTGTATGAATTTGATTTCTCTTATAATTCTCTTTTAAGTAAGGAAATCTATATAAGAACCATTCGTATTTTTTCTTATTAGCTGAATGATATTTGACAGAAAATCCGATTAGAGCGGCCGGTAGAGCGATGGATTATAGATTTGAAAGGATCGCGTTTGATCTTTGTAAGACGGAACAGATTTTTCTCTAAACCGTAACCTCTAGAACTCTTCCGAAGCCCGCTCAGTCTCTTATGTAAGAAGAATAAAATCTCTATATCCTTTTCTCCCTAACCAATCCTCAGAAAGCTCTTGGGTATTAACAATGAAATCTATTGCAAGTTAAGTCAAATAATATACAAAGAAAGGAAGACATTTGCCTGACATTACATGTGACCATTCAGGTCCAGATTAAAAACATACAAGAATTTAATTTAATTAACATGAAAACTGTAATAATTTGGAATCTAGTATTACAGGCTTATATCAGCTGCTTGCCTATGCGGATGACGTGAATATGTTAGGAGAAAATCCACAAACGATTAGGGAAAACACGGAAATTTTACTGGAAGCAAGTAAAGAGATAGGTTCGGAAGTAAATCCCGAAAAGACAAAGTATATGATTATGTCTCGTGACCAGAATATTGTACGAAATGGAAATATAAAAATTGGAAATTTATCTTTTGAAGAGGTGGAGAAGTTCAAATATCTTGGAGCAACAGTAACAAATATAAATGACACTCGTGAGGAAATTAAACACAGAATAAATATGGGAAATGCCTGTTATTATTTGGTTGAGAAGTTTTTATCATCCAGTCTGCTGTTAAAAAATGTGAAAGTTAGAATTTATAAAACAATTATATTACCGGTTCTTCTGTATGGTTGTGAAACTTGGACTCTCACTCTGAGAGAGGAACATAGGTTAAGGGTATTTGAGAATAAGGTGCTTAGGAAAATATTTGGGGCTAAGAGGGATGAAGTTACAGGAGAATGGAGAAAGTTACACAACACAGAACTGCACGCATTGTATTCTTCACCTAACATAATTAGGAACATTAAATCCAGACGTTTGAGATTGGCAGGGCATGTAGCAAGTATGGGCGAATCCAGAAATGCATATAGAGTGTTAGTTGGGAGACCGGAGGGGAAAAAGACCTTTCGGGAGGCCGAGACGTAGATGGGAAGATAATATTAAAATGGATTTGAGGGAGGTGGGCTATGATGATAGAGAATGGATTAATCTTGCTCAGGATGGGGACCGATGGCGGGCTTATGTGAGGGCAGCAATGAACCTCCGGGTTCCTTAAAAGCCAGTAAGTATTACTAATTATAAATTTATTATTATCTCCATGTAGGCCTACTACTTAAGAATCACATCGTGGTTTTGAAATGTTAATCTAAAAATTGCGTATACAGAGTGTTAAAAAAAATTATCCAATATTTTAGGAGGTGCTAGTATGCATCAAAACAAGAAAATAATGTCTGATAAACATGGGTCCTACAACACATACTTTCTGAGATCTGAACACTTGTTCATAGGAGGTGCTCAATGTGACGTCCATTCACGGCAATGCATTCCTCTGCCCTCGGCGTAAGAAATCACGCACTCTTTGAAATTTGTTTTACTATGTTAATAAGAAAGTCCTGATAACGATCCCAAGCTAATCTCTGTGGTAGCACGTTTGGCCCTTAATCTATCGTCAAGAACGCCTGTCCATACGTTGATTGAGAATCGATGATGATGCCTTGTTTCTTCAACTCCGTGGGGATTTTCATCAGCCTACATATGCTGATTATAAAAATTCACACCATCTCTGCTGAACCCAGCTCATATCCGCAACCAGACTTTTCTTTCAGTATTCCTTGTGACGTATCATTATTCCATGCCAGGGGTGTCAACTACGGTATGATTATGTATGTATTTATTTACACTGCAAGTGGGCAAGCACCCGGTGGCAGTGGTATATACAATATTAACAATACACAATAAAATGATAAGCAATACACAATAAAATTTACAATACATAATACAATTTACAACACATATACAATTTTAAATTTTATACACAATACAATAAGAATACACAATACAATTTAACACAATAATAATAAAACATAAAATAAAACACCTAATTTTACAACAAAACCTACATAATTATGTATAGGTCCTACATAAGTTTCAATAGTCTTTCACTTTACTCTCATCTCATTCCCTGTAGTGGCACTATGACGCATTTCACTGACACTTTAGCACACATTTCATTGACACTCTGTAACACATTTCACTGACACTATAGAACACATTTCATTGACGCTATAAATTATCACTGATCGGAACTGTTCACTGCACTGTAAAACCATAACTTCACTGACTCACCTCGCTTCACTGATACAACAGTTCAAATAAGTCAAATAATTGCATCCTTATGCATACTTATAAACAGAACTACATTTAAGCTAAACATTTCTAGTCTAATGCCCTCTTACACGCTATTTTTAAATAATTTACAATTCAAACCAAGGAAGTAAACTCGTCAGGCTAGATAAATACATGTCACCTTAAAAAATTAAATGTTGAATGTCACCTTAATTTTAATTTGCACTTTATACACAACTTTTTAAATTTTTCTTGAATCTCCTTAAGGAAGGACAGCCCTCAAAGACCGCTGCAGGTAGGTCATTCCAATCATTTATAGTTCTATTTAAAAATGAGAATTGACCTACATCCGTTTTCTGTTTCCTACATTTGATTTTAAAATCATGATTATCTGGTAATGTGCTGCAGTGTAGGGCAGAGAAATGCATTGCCGTGAATGGACGTCACATTGCGCATCTCCTATGAACAAGTGTTCAGATCTCAGAAAGTGTGTGTTGTAGGACCCATGTTTATTAGACATTATTTTCTTGTTTTGATGCATACTATCGCCTCCTAAAATATTGGATACTTTTTTAACACCCTGCATTTGTGTATTGTGAATGTTGTCATCTTGCTGCTCCTATAAATAATAGCCTATTTTAGAAACAATATATACATATTCTGTGAATTATTTATTAGTAATATCCCTGTTACTTTATCAAATTGGAACTGCACTCGAACACGAGCTTCCCCCTTTTATTGTACTTTTATATAACCTCTTATGTATTGTAACTATAGTTACGACGCTGTTATTTCCGGCGTGACTCCTCTTTGCTTACGTCTTAGAAAGTGAAGGCTCTATAAAGTCTAGGTAGGTAGGTAGTATCGTTCGCCATTTTTGTTCCTTTGTTGCCGAGCTACTATACGAGGAATCTATTTTCCACACCGTTAAACATTATCATGTCGTAGCTCCTATGATAATAAATCAAACGCACTGTAATTCAGCAAATAATTGAGTGGCAAATAACGTCTTCGTGTGATTTCTGCGAACGTCAACGAAAGAGCCAAAATGGCGGGCGATTATATTAAGTATTTATCGAGCCTTAAGAAATGAATAACGTCTTCCTCAGCGAATCACAAGACGCACACGTTTAAATGTAGCCGACCTGCTGCCGGAAATTAGAGCGACGGGACTATATTTTGTTATTGAATAAATAAAACAAATCTGCAAATTTAAAATGGATAATTGCAAGAAAGAAGCTATTACAACATTAGACACACGATCACAACAGTCCTCAATTTTATCCATTCCCTCCCACCGAACATCCTCATATTCATCTTCTTTCACTGTGGCTGTTCCTCGGCTTTGGAATTCCCTACCGAGTAATGTCAGGGACTGTCAGACATCAAACCAATTTAAGAATAGACTAACGAATTATTTTTCTAACAATTCTTGTTAACATTAATAGCTGTTTCAGGTTTCTCAATGTTTAATGTTTATATATATCACAGATAAATATCTAAATTATCTCATTATTATTATTATTATTATTATTATTATTATTATTATTATTACTATTAATGTAACTATTTCTTACCAATGTTTATTATTGTCACACTAACATTACTTATCCAACTTTCAATATTCACTTTCATGTTGTTTTATGGTCTAGATATTAATGTAATAACTATGTAAGCAATTATATTCAATTAGAATTAGAGTCTGGCTGAGCGGAAGAGAAGGCCTACTGGCCTTAGCTCTGCCAGATTAAATAAATAAATTATTATAATTAAATAAATTATTATTATTAAAGTTAGTAGCAAAAAGTAGAGCTTATAAATAAAAAATTCTGCAATCCGCAAACATAAGTGTAAAATTAAAATTCACTTGGTTAGAACTTTTATTGAAGTTATTCATACTCATTCAATATATTATTCCTAATGGAAGTAACTTCTTCATTTCTACTAGATGGTATCATACTGTGTAGGATAAATTGGAACAGACGGTTGTTACAGAACAATTCCATTCAGCAAGGCATGTACAACAATTTAATTATCTGTGTGTTTCTTCATTTGCGGCCAAATTGTTCACACAAATGTTCGACGTGTTTAATCGAATTTCATGCATCTGTTCGCAGATCATCAAAGCCACCTGCACAATCTCATCTCTGGACACGCGCCAACACAGACGCGCTCTCACAACTACACACACACACACACACACACACACACACACACACACACACACACACACACACACACACACAAACACACACACACACACAGACACTCGTGCATGAATATTGTCTTTCATTGTTAGCGGCTAGCAGATATTGATCAGCCAATACTCTCACTAGCGAAGCCTGGAGTGAGAATCAGCACGTCACGGTCCACTGCTGCTGCTGCTGCTGCTACTACTACTACTACTAGTACTACCACTACTATCACTATCACTACCACTATCACCACTAGTATTACCACTACTAATTTGTACAATCAGTAGTACGTAATACTAGATGCTACGACTACAACTAAATCATAAATACTATAAGTTACTCTTATCGCAATGATCAACAATATAAAAGCTATTAGGATCAGTGGCGGTGCATCAATAAGAGCACAAAAGCACGTGAACACCTTGTTTCCATTAATGCACGACTAGTTTTATTATTTAATACCGTATTGGCGTAGTGGGGATGTATAATATCAGGATCGAGTATTTTAAACTTCCCGCATCTTGCGTAAACTTCTTATGTAAACTTGGCAACATCCGTTCACGTACAAGCCGTGCTCTTTTCAAGAAGGTTACAGAAATTTCACGCATGCGCGGGAGAAAATTGCCTTTCGCCGGCCGCTTATGATTCGTCAAGAGCACAAAGCATTAAGTGAACAGTGAATCTATCCTACAGATGTCAGGTGCATCGATGCCTATCGTTTACGTGCTATATCTCGAGGAGAAAATTTAATTAGTGTGTATTTTAGCCTGCAGGTGTCAGCATCTCACTGTCGGAACGTTTACTTTATGTCAATGTGACGAGACGATAAAAGTCACCCTCGGCTCTCTTTTTGCGCATGCGCCATCGGTGTAATATTTCCGCTTCCGGTGTGATGCTGGGCCTCGTTGTAAGCATAAAAATTGTTTTATTCACCGCATTCTAGATTCACCCACAGTCTAATACATACAGTCACGAAACTTCAACACTTTTTCTGCCAACATTCGCGACACTAGCGCCCAAGCGGCAGGCAAGGCACTGGTCATAGTCTCGTTCAGCCAGCATATGCTTTAAAGGGATGAGAGATATTATAATAACGTTTTAATCATGCATCGGAATAAAGGCAATGTGTGCAATGACGAAAATTGCAGTAACAAGTTTAAATCTCCGAATTTGTCGTTCTTCAGATTCCCTGAAGACCAAGAGAAAATCATTACTCAGTCGTAACCAATAATCCACGTTGTAGGTAGCCTACGTATTGTATTCTATAAAACATTTATTAGTTATGTTACCTATTTGCATGTCAGGAAGGAGAGTTTAAATAAAACCAAAGTAAATACCTGTTACAGTATATTAATTTTTTGCAGAAATCATATGTGTAAATGTGTAACCATTCCGATTTTGGATAATGTATCTTAAGTTTTTAATGCAAGTAATTCCATAATTTTTGTATTCGTCTTTTTTTCTTTATATTTTTCAAAAGTTGAACGTTATATTGCATTCAAGTAGGGATCATGATGTTAATTTTTCAAGAATTCATGGATTATTGTAATCCTTTTGCAAAATATTCACTTCTTGAATAAATCCAGACTGTGTCTATAAATTTCTGATGTGTTGGTGTAGATTCATGTGGCAGACGTATTAAGTTCTCAATAGCCTTTTTAAATTTTAATATAAAAAGCAATCTTTTCTGTAACAATTTGCATGACTATTAATGGTGTTGATTTTATATTCCCAGTGATTATTTGAGCCGTTCAGAGCAGAAGTGGTGTAAGTCAAAATTAGGTAATGAGGTTTAAAGTAAATATTCTGTAAAATACAGCGCAAAGTAGCAATTAATATATCCTTCGTGCTATTCACTGACTACTAATAGTTTAAAGAAATTCAATATTAACTGCTACTTTGCGCTGTATTTTAAAGAACGTTTACTTTAACCCTCATTACTCATTTTGACTTACACCACTTCTGCTCTGAAAATAAAATTAGGCCTAGATTTTCTGAGTTAATTGAAGTCACAATTTTTTCAACAAAATTGTGTGTTCATTTATTTGTTCTCACATACGTCATATTAACAGTAAGGACATGTAAATTACGTATTATATAAGTAGGATAAGTTAAAATTAAGCTTATGTGTGAAAACTGGAAATGTAATGTAAAATGCGGTAAACTTGCCATAAACATTTAAACCATAATATCAGCACTATTTGCCACTCAAAATAATAAAGGAAATACCGGTTCTTAAGAAATGAAAAATAATGGACTTCATAAATCAATGTCTGTCATATTAAGGTTTAAATCTTCCCCTTTTTATTTTCAAGTTTACCTCAGCGGCCGAGTTTGCCCCAATTTGCGGTATGGAAAATAGTTACTTTCTCAGGAAATAGGGAGAGGAATTCACCACGCAATGTACCCTACGAGATATGCCCTTCAATTTTGAAGCTATTAATTTTGACTCTTCTCACAGGAAATATAGAGTTCCAATGATTCATAAATATATTTAGGAATGAATTTAATTAACCATCCACGTACGAACAATTATATTATTTCAAACCATGATACGTGAACAGGACCATGATTCAGTTGTAAGGAGCAGAAAGAATTACGTTTATTCCCAGCTTCTGAAACTTGTAGATTAACTGCGTGTGAAATTCTTCTAGGATTCTAAAGTAAAATTAATAAGAATCATATACACTTATACTGTATAGCATAAAAATATAAAACAAATTACGCAAAACCCGTTTTCTGATATGTTATCATGTGTCGTGTGCACACTTTTAACTTGCCTGCCGCTAGAGGGCTACTGTCGCGCCAGCTGTCAAATGTTGGCATATTTTATACGTATGAGTTGCGTGACTGTAAGTATTAGACTGTGATTCACCTTCGTCACGATCATATATTATTTACATTTCGGTGATACAAGTTACGTAATTATAATAATAGTGCATTGATAGATTTCACAATTATTACTCCAGATCCTGTTATCCAAGTCAAACGTTATTTTCGTATAATTGTATTCCAGAATATTTCCTCATAAGTCTTGATAGGCTATATGTATTAAGAGTTAATTTCTGGTGGTAGTATTGATATTAAACTTGGCTAACACAATATTCCATCTACAACTTCAGAGGGGCGGCAAGAACTAGCGCTGAGGTAGTTCTATATATTTTAACTGCAAACCAACTTACGAATCTCGTGATATGCAAATAAATATCACCAAACGTAGGTGCCAGCTTCAGAGGGGCTGCAAGACACTTTGTGTCCAAATTTATAAAACCAGGGGCATCACATCCAGTAAAATTAAGAGTGATCTCAGCCTTGTTAACAATTCGAAGAGATATTCCTATGTAAATAAAGCGGCGAAACTAGCGCTGAAGTAGTTCTGGTGATTTCGGAAGTGAAAATTGTTGAATTTATAAGGGTTTCTTTTTATGTAGATACAGTTGATTGTATATGCATCATAGACAAATATATGCATGGCGTAACAAAACCCTAAACTAACCAAATCTAACCTGTCACAGATTCGTATATGCAACATATATATAAGCGGGAACTACTTCAGCACTAGTTTAGCCAAAAATTGAATTAATTTGTTTGAAAGCTGAAGTAGGTTATAGGCCAAAGATTATTATTTGAACTCTATAGAGAGTAGTGGTTTGGTTCGACTGGAACATCTCGTAAAAAAGAAGATATATATATTTTTTTATTATTACCGGTATAGACCTATATTCATTATTATTTATTATTCCACAGTTGAGTAACAAAATGGACAAGGAACCATCCAAAAGAACAAATCGGGACACCCTTAGAACAATAGCATTTTAAATATCATGGTAAATTAGAAAACATACCACTAACTTTATGAGTTCCTGTAGGCCCTAAATGTTTTTATCCATCTAAATCACTGATAGAGGAGGTCAGCTGTCGAACATGTTAGTAAAGCAATTCACAGTGCCGCTATCTTTCCTGAATTTGAGATCGGTGAATCTTCACACATGCAACAGAGTGACTTCACTTCTCTATCCATGATCCACATTTTTGTAGTTCAGTTCAAATCTATGAACTATTGGGATCGAACAGTAATGGTCCTAAGTCTTACCAAGCGGAAATAACACAGAGCTAACAGTTAATTAACAGTGTATGGTAATTATGTAGTAATAATCGGCCAGGCCTCCATATTCCCGCAATAGAGGTCCAGGGCACCTTCGTTATCATATGTATTTTCTTTTATTAAATTTCGTTTGTATATGATTAACTTGTCATCCAGTATCCACTTTACAACCTGGATCTCTGTTGTAGTAAGATGATGGCCTGGCCGATACGACCTGTCGATGGTTTGTTTCTACACAATTATTAAAATATATGTATATACTTGGTAATGTATCTATCCTGGATCTCTATTACGGGAAGATGGCCTGGCTGGTGATTACTACTTAATTACCCAAAATTTAAAACTAACCATTATCAACACTCGTTTTTAGGTTGCTTTTTTTTTTGTTATGACCGTCGTCGTAGGTGTGTGCTCGTTAATTGATTAGCAACGGCTATATAACTACTGATAATGGATAAATGCTTAATAAAGAAAATTGTCCCCACTGAAAGTGCAGTGAACGGGAATACAATGATAAATTGGGTTATATTAATGATAGTGAAACTAATGGCTCATCGTCGGGTGGCGATCAAAACCTTGTAATTCCAAAACTGGAAATTTTACAAGAGAAAGATATAATATTACTGATACGATATCATGTTCACGTGCTCTATTTTATGTACATGTCTTAAATGTCTGTTTAAATTCGACTGTTTACTAAATATGGTACTGCAATGTTTGCATACCACAGGCATTATTACAGAAGTTTGAAAACTAATCCATCAATCTCGAATGAAAGTAAAAGAAATCCAGTTCACAATTACTGCGGTAAATAAAACATTTTTATGCTTACAACGGGGCTCAGCGTCACACCGGAAGCGGAATTTCTTCACCGATAGCGCATGCGCAATAAAGGGAGCCGAGGGTGACTTTTATCGTCTCGTGTCAATGTGTGTACAGTGCTGCTACGAGAGTGTAGTTTGTGAATTACTATACTTCAGTGTCGGCATATAGCATAGTTTGGCTTTCAAAGACGTGCTGGCTGAATGTGATAGTGATATGAATTTTAATATCTGTATGGTAGTGTATATTATTTAAGAATAACATTTACTGGCATGTATTTATAGTAATCAATCTCTGCGAATGGGATTACAGTACTGGTATAGGCTATAGTGTATAAGTGTGTTGTGAATCAAAATATATTACTGAACACACGCTTTTGTAAATTGTTTTATGTATTAATTTTTAACAAACGTAAGCAATGAACTCTGTTCAAGTAATTTTGAAGAGTAAAGAACTGGACAAACTGGCTTTCCAGGAAAAATTGGAAATAAAAAACTAGGTTTCATTATTATTATAATTATTACTATTATTATTATTATTATTATTATTATTATTATTATTATTATTATTGTTGTTGTTGTTGTTGTTGTTGTTGTTTTGAATTTATATACGGGTTTTTCGACAGTGAAACATTGGAATCATGACATTTCACATTAGGCTAAAAACGTACGATTTCAAATTCTCTTCGATTTTGGAACACAAAATTGTGAACACACACAATATTTTATCACGAGCCGCCACTGATTAGGATTACCACTAGCGCCTTTACCATTACGTCTCATTGTTATCACTAATATCATCATTACTGCTATCACCAAAAATGCTTTAAAACTACCACACTATCCGCACAAAGGGACCAGACTCACATAAGATGGCCTAGATCTAATATCACGTATGTGATTTTTCCAAACTTTTCAGGAGATGCATAAAATTGTTTATTATTTATACATTCTATCTATTTGAACCACTGAAAAGCATCATACAGACAAAGCTCGGTAACTCGTACTAAAGGGGGTGGAGATCTGCCCGAGTCCATCTTATCGAAGGGAAGTAAAGTTGTACGTTAGGAATGAACACTAACACAATATGTTATCTATACAGTAGCAATATGATACTGAACTTTAATGCAACAAGGTTATCAATACATACCAGGTAAAATGGATACACAAATAACACAGGTATTGGACAAAGTGCATTAATCAGAGTCTACTGTAGTTCGATTGGTCTATTATAGGAGCATGATGGGGATTGATCTGCCAATTTGTTGTTGTTTTTCCCAGCAGAACGTTTGAAAAAGTTGTCAATCTTCTTTTTTACATTTTCTTTTATTTTACTGTATTTTCGAAAAATTTGGTCCGAGTTATCCTAAGCCCGAGATATCGGGGTCCGAGATATCGAGCATTCACTGTAATCAGTCAGAATGTAGTATTTTTACTGATTATTGTGCTTTTCAGCAGTTCAAATAGATAAACTGTACAAATAATGTACAATTTTATGTATCTCCTGAAAATTTTAGAAAAAATCACATATATGGTATTAGACATAGGCCATAAGCAAAAATCGAACAATCACAAATAGAAGCAACAAATTACTTTAAATACCACAAACATCAACCACAACAACCACTATAGAAGCCACCACTCCTGCAACCGAAACCGCAGTAACTTCATAGAAAAAACTTTAACTCTAAAGGACTGAAGTCACTCAGCACCAAAATACTGGAATCACAATAACATCAATAGACAAACCGATGAAGTACAAAAGACTGAAATAACGTAACTCCAAAAGACTGGAATCACTCAATTGTCGAAAGTTTAAATTACATAATCCCCCGAAAAGAAAAAAAAAAAATCAACCGAACTGTGAATATGTAAAATAAAACCAACGTAACTCCATACAAAAATAAACAACGCAACCCCGAAAACAAAAGACAAATGTAGCTCTAAAACCCAAAGCTAACGTAACTCCAAAAGACTGGAATCACTCAATTGTCGAAAGTTTAAATTACATAATCCCCCGAAAAGAAAAAAAAAAAAAAAAAAAAAATCAACCGAACTGTGAATATGTAAAATAAAACCAACGTAACTCCATACAAAAATAAACAACGCAACCCCGAAAACAAAAGACAAATGTAGCTCTAAAACCTAAAGCTAACGTAACTCCAAAAGACTGGAATCACTCAATTGTCGAAAGTTTAAATTACATAATCCCCCGAAAAGAAAAAAAAAATCAACCGAACTGTGAATATGTAAAATAAAACCAACGTAACTCCATACAAAAATAAACAACGCAACCCCGAAAACAAAAGACAAATGTAGCTCTAAAACCCAAAGCTAACGTAACTCCAAAAGACTGGAATCACTCAATTGTCGAAAGTTTAAATTACATAATCCCCCGAAAAGAAAAAAAAAAAATCAACCGAACTGTGAATATGTAAAATAAAACCAACGTAACTCCATACAAAAATAAACAACGCAACCCCGAAAACAAAAGACAAATGTAGCTCTAAAACCTAAAGCTAACGTAACTCCAAAAGACTGGAATCACTCAATTGTCGAAAGTTTAAATTACATAATCCCCCGAAAAGAAAAAAAAAATCAACCGAACTGTGAATATGTAAAATAAAACCAACGTAACTCCATACAAAAATAAACAACGCAACCCCGAAAACAAAAGACAAATGTAGCTCTAAAACCTAAAGCTAACGTAACTCCAAAAGACTGGAATCACTCAATTGTCGAAAGTTTAAATTACATAATCCCCCGAAAAGAAAAAAAAATCAACCGAACTGTGAATATGTAAAATAAAACCAACGTAACTCCATACAAAAATAAACAACGCAACCCCGAAAACAAAAGACAAATGTAGCTCTAAAACCTAAAGCTAACGTAACTCCAAAAGACTGGAATCACTCAATTGTCGAAAGTTTAAATTACATAATCCCCCGAAAAGAAAAAAAAAATCAACCGAACTGTGAATATGTAAAATAAAACCAACGTAACTCCATACAAAAATAAACAACGCAACCCCGAAAACAAAAGACAAATGTAGCTCTAAAACCTAAAGCTAACGTAACTCCAAACCAAAAACAAGAAAACAACGCAACCCCAAAACAAACAAACAAAAACCTAGAGTAGCTAAAAAATCTTGAAGTAATGCAATTTCAAAACTAAAACCAAAGTAACTCACGTTTACACGAATACATTATCGATCACTATCGATTAGTAGGAATCACTTATCTTTGAACGTCAGTGTACAAGAGTCAGTGTACAAGGATTGGTGTGTCAGAAATTTTTGTCCAAAATACCGTCTTCAATTTGAATTCCAATTAGACCTATGTAATACTTTTGAAATACTCTGGGTTAAAATCTGTTCTGAAATCTCTCCTAATATTTTGATTCATGTTTTATAACTAGACATCGGAAGTTAAGGCAATAAAAATGGTATTTAAGGTGCCTAAAAAGGCTCTAAAAACAACAAAAATGGGGCAATAAAAGGCGTTGAAATTATATTGAATTACTCATAATTAATAAAGTAAACATCCATAAGACCGTAAGTAACTTAGAGTAGCTACACTGGAAAAGTAGTTTCTCTGTTCCATGGACTTGTTTCACTTGTACTTATTCATCCACAATTTCACGTCCATAATCTGAGTTACAATAAACAAGCAACTTTTCAGGATTAACACACAAACTTCTGTAAAGTTTATTGGACAAAATCAGTTTATATGCTGAAAAAGATCTCTCAACGTATACTGATGTGACTGGATAATTTGTAGAAACAAAAGCCGCCCTAAATAAGGGTTCGAAAGATCGGCCTACTAATCAATTCATAAAGAATAATAAGTAAACAAAACAATTTTGTGACACTTGGAAAGAAAAAGAGAAAAACATAAAGATAAGAAAACGTAGGAAATCATTTACAATAAAAATTTTGTTGGGTACAAATGATTACTAATTATAGCTAAGGATGATTTTAACACGTGAGATCCTATGGCATCAATCGTTGCATCAGAAATGTTATATTGTTTAAGTTTATTTAAAGTTTCACGTGGGATCATGCCACGGGCACCGAACATGAGCCCAAAAACTGTCCAATGTGTGATGTGGTATTGTGCTCCGAGATGCTGACAACAAGGCTCATATATGACTTGTTTTTCACGACACACCTCTTGTGGCTGTTGCTCATGCATCTCAAAACGGATTGTGGGATCAAGAATGACACCCTTATCCTTCTGCCGATCAATTATGATGATATCAGCCCGTCTAGTAGAGCCATCAGAAGAGACGCAACCAACCTCCTCATAAACCTCATAGGAAGCATTCTGACGGATTGAAGCTGCGATGAGAGAACGAACCGTATTATGTCTGTTGATTCGGAGCAATTCTCCATGATGGCAGAAACCCAAGACGTGAGGAAGCGTTTCTTGCTCGTCGCATCTTCTGCAACGGGTTGAGTCAAGAGTTCTACCAGGGAGAGTACGTACAGGTATTGTATTACAGTTCATCTTAATGGCTTGCGTCCACTGACTGCTCGAAAGTCCCTTTTTGGTTGAGATCCACGAATTACCTTTCTTCCAGTGGGAATAGAAAACAACTCCCAAACCTTTACTTTTCAATTTGCTCCATTGATGAAAAGAATCTTCACGCAATGCTTTTCTTAGTTTTTGAGAAGAAATACGTTCAGAGCAATCGAAGGTAATTGGTAATTGTTTGATGCAATGTTCAATTTCGTTTGGAAGATTTCGAGTGGCAACGTGTAAAAGTCTTTGACAAATATTTAAGTGCTGAAGGTAAGCTTCCCACTGGGCTTTAAATACTCCTAAACCTCGCAATCATCTTGGTGCATACAACATAGCATCCGGGGTGTCAGTAGAAATGTTAATTATTTCCTTAACAGCGCTGCGAATTAATTTGTCAATATCAGATAGAAATTTCACTTTAAGATCTTTTAAAGGAGCACATTGGAAGGGGTAAACCAACTGAGGCCAGATATATTGATTTAATATATTTACCTTTTGGTCAGGCATGAGTAAGGGTGAAGTGACCAGCTGATTAAGATTTTTTGTCAGTTTTTCAATTAGTTGCGCCGCATTAAATTTTACTTCATCATTAAAAGTAATGCCAAGATATCTTATAACTTCATCCGATTTGATGCAAGATTTCTTGTCCATCGATCAAGGTGAGGGAATCAGAGCAGAGACATCCTTTACGTAGGTGTACAACATTACTTTTATGCGGGTATACTTCAAGACAAATTCTAGCTAAGGAATTCATAGTCAGCGATGTTGAATATTGAGCGGCAGATTTATTTTTACACAATAATACTAGATCATCATACTAGATTATACTTAAACAGTGCCATCCTGGCTACATAATAATCGTTCCATTAGTAGTGAAAGCAGGAAATTCTTCTACTTGCTGACGATATAAAGAAGCTTTAGATGTTTTCAAAATTGGCATTTTTCACCACACAACAGTACTCTCACAAAATCAATCCTAGACTGAATGTTCTCAACACAACACAGTGTCGATGTCAGAAGATTCCGGAATAAACAAAACCACAAATCTGCATTGCAACCAGAGTGCTGCATTGGATTTAAATCGCTCGCTTGAACTCGGTCGAGTGTCGCACCCTCGAGTGAGATACATCGGTCGTGATACGCTCGTAATAAATAGAAGCACAGTACAAGGTCATCTCACCGACATGTCTTATCTTGTATGGAAGGCGACAGATAAGATACACATATGTTTTGCTCACACGGTAAAAATAAGACTTTATTCTCTGCGTTTATGACAAACGTTTAATGGAACGTACTAAAACAGTATCATGAAGTTATAAATAAAATAGTATGAAAAACTTCGATATGCTGTTATTATTGCTAATTAATGTTTATTCAGTACATGATTTACCACATATATAATATGATAGGTCCATACATAGTGTTCCCCCTAAATACTGCGACAATGTAGAAACGTTTTACAAAATATTATTGATATAGCAGTAGATTAATAACAATATTAGTACAGAGATAACGTCACAGAAAATATAATAAAACGAATAATCATGCAGCACAACTGTTACAGACGCAAAGATTGATACACTAATTATTAGACATTATTATTATTATTATTATTATTATTATTATTATTAGGCTATTATATTACTACTACTATAATAGTAATATGCGTTACAAGAGCAGTATGTTGAAGTTTTCATGTTCGAGGAAAAGATTGAAAAAGAGCTTTTTTAATTTCCGAGAATTGAAAGAAAACATACCGCTCGTATATCGTACATTATTTTGTGCGAAGATCATTTATTACATACCTGAAAGAGAAATTTCTAATTAGTTGCAATGAAATCTCCATCTTGGTTTCTGTTCAATGACGGAAATTTTGGAAAACAAAAATATCTATCTTCAACATTGTTGCTTTAAAATGTTTTCTGTATTTACTATACTCCAGCAGGCCGTGATATAAGTCTGTCTTTTTTTCCCCCCAGTCTATAAATGCGAACTTAAAACAAACGGCTTCCTTAATGTTACATGCATCACAAAAAGCAGTAACTTTAGTGGAGTTGTAGAGTTTACTTAATTTTTGCAAATATTGAAAAACAATAATTAACTGTGCAATTTAGGTGAAATTGCAGTGGTAAGTTTCCAATTTATAATTATTACTGTATTGAACGTCTCTAGAAATAATATGTTAAAAGCCTAAAGCAGTAAAATTAATATGTCACTTAAGCGGTAAGAAGAGGGAAATTGTTATGTGTGTTCGGTTGGGAATACTGAATGTGGAATTTTAGACTTACCGCGGGTTGGTTTTGTGCGGAAACCAAGCAAATACGCACGATCTCGCACAAAAGTTGATACAGTTCTTGCATTATCTCCGTTTATAATAATTACATTTAAATCCAATAACATCTATCAGATGTGGCAAAAACAAAATCACTCCTGTGTGGGGGGGGGGGGAAACATTTACGTACAACATTTATTTTACATTTTAAAGCAAGTTTTGTAGTTGTACCACGGAGAGGTTAGTTAAACACTGCAAAGTTTTGAAATGATAAACATCTATGATGTTACTACACAGTTCATCACTGTAACAAGAACGAATGTCTAACGCTCGGCTTATACCGTTCGAGGATTTATCGCTCGTGACAATTTTACTCATCATGCATGTGCGTAACCTATCGGATTATGCTATGAACTACTTGGCGCTCGAGCGAAAACGTCCGATGCAGACCTCTGATTGCAATAGTGTGTCCCATATCTATGGCTACTATTAGAACTGCAATTTCCTTAGTTTCGAACCCAGAAATAAATGCAATATTATTGAGTACTCATTATAAAGAAAGAGGCAAAAAGTGCATATTAAAGCAAAAAAGGCATTAACGGCAAAAAAAAAAAAGGCAAAAAAGGCAGGATCAAACTTCATCAGAATGCGTCATATCTCATGATTCGTACACATTTACTAAAATCCTTTAAATATGAATATTCAAATAAAATAGGAATTATCCTAAACATCCGATGTCTATCTATAACAGTTCAGAGCAGTCTCAATTTTAGTGGTTTTTCGTAGAACGTTGTGTTTTAATTTTCATACAAGGTTAAGGTATTACAATTCAGACACGGCATTAAGAAGTAATGGGAGCATCGCCCCGGAAGTGAGGTAACTCCGAGGTCTGAGTGTAACAGGTATGAAGGATTTAATCTGCCCGGCGCTTCATCCCCTGTTGAGCCCCCCCCCCCCTCCACGAGCGCGCCGCCACCTGATGCTCCACCCACGCCGGTCGTTCTCAGGTACAACGACGAGGCGAATAAGCTTATGGCTACACGAGGCGGAGCGGGCTGAACTGCTGAACTTTATGCTTGGCACTTCAAGGAAACCTCTCTGACATGACCTTAGATACTTCCGTGTTCGGAATAATAATAATAATAATAATAATAATAATAGCAATAATAATAATAGAAATAATAATATAATATAATATAATATAATAATAATAATAATAATAATAATAATAATAATAGCAATAATAATAATAGTAATAATAATATAATATAATATAATATAATATAATATAATATAATATAATATAATAATAATAATAATAATAATAGCAATAATAATAATAGTAATAATAATATAATATAATATAATATAATAATAATAATACAATATAATATAATATAATATAATAATAATAATAGCAATAATAATATTAATAATAGTAGCAATAATAATAGTAATAATAATATAATATAATATAATAATACTAATAATAATAATAATAATAATAATAGCAATAATAATAATAGTAATAATAATATAATATAATATAATATAATATAATAATAATAATAATAGCAATAATAATATTAATAATATTAGCAATAATAATAGTAATAATAATATAATATAATATAATAATAATAGTAATAATAGCAATAATAATATTAATAATAGCAGCAATAATAATAATAGTAATAATAATATAATAGTAATAATAATAATAGCAATAATAATATTAATAATAGTAATAATAATAATAATAATAATAATAATAATAATAACAGCAATATAATACTAATAATAATAATAATAGCAATAATAATAATAATAGTAATAATAATATAATATAATAATAATAGCAATAATAATAATATTAATAATAGCAGCAATAATAATAATAATAATAGTAATAATAATAATAGTAATAATAATAGTAATAATAATAATAATAATTTTATTTATTTATTTATTTATTTAGAATATTAATGTGCGAAACAACAGCACAAGGCCAATTACAGTTTAGCACAGGTACAAAACGAAACAAAACAACAAATGATGATGAGAATGAATGATAGAAAATGGCAATGAGATGAAAATACAATCAATATAATAGTATACATTACTCAATTGACCAAAATGCAACAAAATAAATAGCACAAATAATATTATAATGATAATAATAGTAATAATAATAATAGCAATAATAATAATAATGTCAATAATAATAATAATAATAATAATAATAATAATAATAATAATGGCAATAATAATAATAATAATAATAGCAATAATAATAATAATAATAATAATAGTAATAATAATATTGACAATAGTAATAATAATAATGATAATAATAAAAGTAATAATAATAGTAATAATAATAGTAATAATAACAGTAGCAATAATAATAATAGTAATAATAATACTATTATTACTAGTAATAATAATAATAATAGTAATAATAATAGCAATAATAATAGTAATAATAGTAATAATAATAATAGTAATAATAATCATAGTAATTATAATAGTAATAATAATACTAGTAGTACTTACTTACTTACAAATGGCTTTTAAGGAACCCTAAGGTTCATTGCCGCCCTCACATAAGCCCGCCATCGGTCCCTATCCTGTGCAAGATTAATCCAGTCTCTATCATCACACCCCACTTCCCTCAAATCCATTTTAATATTATCCTCCCATCTACGTCTCGGCCTCCCTAAAGGTCTTTTTCCCTCCGGTCTCCCAACTAACACTCTATATGCATTTCTGGATTCGGCCATACGTGCTACATGCCCTGCCCATTTCAAACGTCTGGATTTTAAGTTCCTAATTATGTTAGATGAAGAATACAATGCGTGCAGTTCTGTGTTGTGTAACTTTCTCCATTCTCCTGTAACTTCATCCCGCTTAGCCCCAAATATTTTCCTAAGCACCTTATTCTAACACCCTTAACCTATGTTCCTCTCTCAGAGTGACAGTCCAAGCTTCACAACCATACAGAACAACTGGTAATATAACTGTTTTATAAATTCTAACTTTCAGATTTTTGGACAGCAGACTGGATGATAAGAGCTTCTCAACCCAATAATAACACTCACTTCCCATATTTATTCTGCGTTTAATTTCCTCCCGAGTGTCATTTATGTTTGTTACTGTTGCTCCAAGATATTTGAAATTTTCCACCTCTTCGAAGGATAAATTCCAATTTTTATATTTCCAATTCGTGCAATATTCTGGTCACGAGTTATAATCATATACTTACTCTTTTCGGGATTTACTTCCAAACCGATCGCTTTACTTGCTTGAGGTAAAATTTCCGTGTTTTCCCTAATCGTTTGTGTATTTTATCCTAACATATTCACGTCATCTGCATAGACAAGAAGCTGATGTAACCCGTTCAATTCCAAACCCTGCCTGTTATCCTGAACTTTCCTAATGGCATATTCTAGAGCGAAGTTAAAAAGTAAAGGTGATAGTGCATCTCCCTGCTTTAGCCCGCAGTGAATTGGAAAAGCATCAGATAAAAACTGACCTATACGAACTCCGCTGTATGTTTCACTGAGACACATTTTAATAATAATAATAATAATAATAATAATAATAATAATAATAATAATAATAATAATAATAATAATAACAACAGTAATAATAATAGTAATAATAATAATAATAATAATAATAATAATAATAATAGTAACAGTAATAATAATAATAACAGTAATAATAATAATAATAATAATAATAATAATAATAATAATAATAATATTTACTTACTTATGGCTTTTAAGGAACCCGGAGGTTCACTGCCGCTCTCACATAAGCCCGCCATCGGTCCCTATCCTGTGCAAGATTAATCCAGTCTCTGCCATCATATCCCACCTCCCTCAAATCCATTTTAATATTATCCTCCCATCTACGTCTCGGCCTCCTCAAAGGTCTATTTCCCTCCAAACTTCCAACTAACCTCTATACGCGTTTCTGGATTCGCCCTTACGTGCCCAACTAAAACGTCTGGATTTAATGTTCCTAATTATGTCAGGTGAAGAATACAATGCGTGCAGCTCTGTGTTGTGTAACTTTCTCCATTCTCCTGTAACTCTATTCCTCATAGCCCCAAATATTTTCCTAAGCATCTTATTCTTAAACATCCTTAATCTCTGTTCACTCTCTCAAAGTGAGAGTCCAAGTTTCGCAACCTATAGAACAACCGGTAATATAACTGTTTTATAAATTCTAACTTTCAGATTTTTTGACAGCAGACTGAATGATAAGAGCTTCTCTACCGAATAATAACAGGCATTTCCAATATTTATTCTGCGTTTAATTTCCTCAATAATAATAATAATAGTAATAATAATAATAATAATAATAATAATAATAATAATAATAATAATAATAATAAAAAGACAGACAATGTGGCAAAGATTCATTATCAAGTATAATAAATAAAACAGATTTAAAAGAGTTAATGAATTCAATATTCTTGGCTTTAAACTAATTTTATGGAGATTTTGATATTTCTGCAAACAATTTTTAAACTTAACCCTAGCATTATCAAAATATGTTTATAATGTATATTACCAATTTCCCACCAAATTGAATTTAAATATATTACTTCTTCTTAAACGCAGAATAAATATGGGAAATGCGTGTTATTATTCGGTTGAGAAGCTCTTATCATCCAGTCTGCTGTCCAAAAATCTGAAAGTTAGAATTTATAAAACAGTTATATTACCGGTTGTTCTGTATGGTTGTGAAACTTGGACTCTCACTCTGAGAGAGGAACATAGGTTAAGGGTGTTTGAGAATAAGGTGCTTAGGAAAATATTTGGGGCTAAGCGGGATGAAGTTACAGGAGAATGGAGAAAGTTACACAACACAGAACTGCACGCATTGTATTCTTCACCTAACATAATTAGGAACTTAAAATCCAGACGTTTGAGATGGGCAGGGCATGTAGCACGTATGGGCTAATCCAGAAATGTATATAGAGTGTTAGTTGGGAGACCGGAGGGAAAAAGACCTTCAGGGAGGCCGAGACGAGGATGGGAGGATAATATTAAAATGGATTTGAGGGAGGTGGGGTGTGATGATAGAGACTGGATTAATCTTGCACAGGATAGGGACCGATGGCGGGCTTCTGTAAGGGCGGCAATGAACCTTCGGGTTCCTTAAAAGCCATTTGTAAGTAAGTAAGTAAATAAGTACTTCTTACTTACTTACTTACTTATGTCAAGACCAAACTTCATCAGCATACTTCATTTCTCATGATTCGTACACATTTACTAAAAGCCTTTAAATATGAACATTCAAATAAAATAGGAATTTTTCTAAACATCTGATGTCTAATTATAACAGTTCAGAGCAGTCTCAATTTTAGTGGTTTTTCGTAGAACGTTGTTTTTTAATTTTCATACAACAGGCATTTCCCATATTTATTCTGCGTTCAATTTCCTCCCGAGTGTCATTTATATTTGTTACTGTTACTCCAAGATATTTTAATTTTTCCACTTCTTCAAAGGATAAATTTCCTATGTTTATATTTCAATTTCTTACTATATTCTGGTCACGAAACATAACCATATTCTTCGGGATTTACTTCCAAACTTGTCTCTTTATTTGATTCAAGTAAAATTCCCGTGTTATCTCTGACAATTTATTAACGTAGTAAAATTAACCAATTCAAAATAACAAACTGGAAATTAATCTTTTGGCTGAACAGGTCAACTGTCTATGACGGTGATGACGATGATGGTAATGTAATACAAAGTAAAATTCTGAAACTTTTTTTAAACGCATTTTCATTGCTGTATTGAGGGGTTGTGTATTTTATGGGATTGTTTACAGGTTTAAAGGAAAGAACAGAGCTCAATAAAACCCTGTTTGTATGGCGTTTAGTTTGTGTATAATTCCCATACTCAGGATATACCCGTAGCTTGGTGTAGGGTACTATTAGTGTAACAGGTTTCATTATACAACCCATGTACGACCGTTAACCTACAAATGTAAAAATGTTGCATCGTCAAAGGTAGACGCACTGCTCTTAAACTTTGATCACGGACATAAACGATGCGGGTTCATAGTAGATGGTCTCGTTTACGATCCGTGCACGATTTTATGGTCTACACTGAAACACGGAACTTTCCATGCGGAAAATGGTGAAAAATATTGTCCAACGAGGACGTAAAAATATTTAAAATATAAGGAAGGGTTCAGTAAAATATCAGTATATTTTTCTCATAACTTACGAGTGCATTTTCATAAGAGTGAATTGAAATTGGACAGGGACATCATTTTATTTTTACTTCAATTTTTATTGTACCTGAATTTTTTAGGCCCGATTGTATAAACCATTTAATCTTAGATCAGAGGTTAAATTGATCCTTGTTTCAGCTGAACTTGGAATTTTGTGTTGTATAAACTCTAATCTGAGATTAATTTGTCTCAAACTAAAGTCAACTTTGACTGAAGAAATTTCTCCGATTAAGTTAGATGATCCAAGTTCAGTTATTTCTTTTCTGTTTGAAATATACGAGTAACAGATTGTGCAAATAAAATATCCATTATTATTAATATTAATAGATGTGTTAGGTACATATATATATATATATATATATATATATATTTCTTTCAATTTCTTGCCTTAATACACAACATTCTTAGTTTTTATAAGGCTCTATCGTGTTCAGCAGTATCAAATAACATAACCTATAATTATATTATGTTTATAACAACCATTAATAACACTAGCCTGCGAATTTCAACTTTGTGTTTGTTGCCTAAACTAAGTAACGTGATTTTATATAATGTCGATGTACTGAATCCGAATTTTCAATCAGTTTGCTTCTATCACGTCAGGTTTGTTTGCAAAATCACTTTAAATGTATTTTATAATTACGTGAATTTCATCAGAAACTTTTTCATTTCACTTTTTTATTTCAAATTCAAAAACAATATTTAAAAGACACAACTTGCTGAAACTATGTGTATGGTTGTCCATACGTGTCACTAGAGTGTTTTTGCTTTGTTTTGTCTTGTTTACTTCACTATTGGATGTATAAATTAGCACAATGTATCACACAAAAAATTACACCACTTGCTTCTTAGTTGAGAAAGTCCTCCTGTTCCTCTTTCTTTTATGTTTCTCTTCAGGTATTTCACGCTTTAACATCCAACAATAATCACCAAGTATACTGATGCCCCCGCGTCCCTGGTACCTTCTTTCGAACTCCTGCAGATCCTTGTGAAATCGTTCATCTTACTCTTACCTGAAAAATCCTAGATTTTCGGCGAAATAATTTAGCTGAGAAAACAGAAAATTTTGATACTCATGTTACAACCAAATTCTTTGTATGCTTCAAGCATGTTAGCCACTTTGTTTCGGTAATTAGGATCCTTGTTGCCAAGAATTTTAAAACAGCTTCACAAAACAATATCCATGTTGATTTCTCCTTTTCTTCCATAGTGTTTTTAAATGCTGCACCAGGCATGTTTTCTTATGTGAGGACCATTAAATATAAATCTTCTTTCAATTTACTTCAGATAGTAGTGGAAATTTCTCACATATATACTTAAAACTGCCTCCATCCTTATTTAAAGCCTTTACAAGCTGTTTCATTAAGCCAAGCTTCATGTGGAGAGATGGCAGCACAACTTCAGAAGAGCTCACAAAGCTTTGGCGCACAACATTCTTACAACAGATTTAAAAATTTTGTCGAGGTGGCCAGTCTTTCATAGTCCAGTGATCAACTCGTGTCCTACTATCCCACAGGCAAAGAATGCATGGGAATTTGGTAAAACCAGATTGTTGACCCAGCAACATAGTAACAACTTTGAAATCATCACAAACTTGCCAGTTGTGTTCCTATAGTCTAGTCGCAATAACAGCAGTTGCAAATTTGTGTATGCTTTTTTGAGGATCACTGAATAGGCAACGGGCACTAAACCAAAAATGTTTCCGTTATGGAGGAGGAAATCGCTTAAACTTCGCTTGGAAGCATCAATGAACAGTCTCCATTCACTTAGGTCATAGTTTGGAAGTCCAAGTTTTAGCATAAATTCTTTCATATTGCTGCAATATACAAGATTATCATCTTCGGAGAAAAAGTATTTAAAACCTATTTCACGTTGTCAGTACCAGTAGAATGAGGTTTAATATTTTCTGGTCGCACAGGGATTGGTACATTAGGCACAGGTAAAATGGCTGACCGAACAACTGAATACACGATTTGATTTTTATGTTTAGAATCATACCCCTTCACATAACACGAACAGAAGTAGCAGTCATTACTATGGTTCGACTGCTCTCTCCAAACCATAGGTACTCCAGAAGATAGCAACGGTCTTCTCCAATTGATCAAATGACGAAGTTCTTCAGTGCATACTCTACATACTTTGTGTGGTGCCCAAGCTTTACTTTGGTCCACAAGTTTGATTCCAAAATATGCATGGTATGACTTTTTCACAAAATCTGTAATATTACACCTCTGCTTAGGCAATGTGTATATCCTACACAAGTTATATAACAAAAGTGGTCTGGAGTATTTAGACATCCTCGATGCAACATGGTAAATATTTTCTTACTGAACTAAAAACTTTCAACATTCTACTCCACAATCAAGCTTCAAACTGATTTCGTTTCCTTTCCAGATGAAACGCAGACTAATGAAATGTGAGAGAAACTAGGTGAGTTGAGCTCAGTCTCTAACCAAGGAGTGGCTGACATTTCTGTCTTTCACAAATAAAAATAATGACAAGGCTGCACGTTATTTCGCCCTAACTTCCTTATGTGCTTGCACCCCCTATCTGCTAAGAAACATCCAGTGTCCTTGGTTTTCAATATAAACACCTTAAAAATATGTTGAATACATTTGGTTTTCATATCCTAACATACTAAACCTACATATGTTAAAGTATTACAGTTTAAATAATTACGCTATAAATTGTCGTAATATATTACAAGAAAATTAAAATAACAAAAAAATGGTACGTGATAGGACCTTTTTGGCTTTGAATTTGATTTCAGCATGCTAAAAATACCCTAAAAACATTTAAACTTTGGAGGCAAAAATTTCATCGCAGACTAGTGTTATTAATGGATATGATAGGTACGTTCATAAATGTTCAATTAACTGTATTACTAAACGAAAATTGTCCTTTTATAAAGCTTTATTATGTTTAGCAGTATCAAACACAATAACATGATAACAACTTGGAGAACAGTCAACCTTCTTCTTATTGTCCGCCATTATTTACAATGCAAAAAAAAAAAAAACAGTGTCTCCAACAGAGTGTAATACGGAAAGTCGCCAAAAAGTAGTTGTAAAGTAGCTAGATTTCTCATTATCAACAAAGAAAGATTAAACTTTGTCACTATGGGGTGCTAAAAAGGTCACTAAATCCCTATTTAAGCAATATAAAAGTTAAAATAAATTGTTGTTGAAAAAGAGTTAAAGTCGCTAGATTGGCAACACTGAACAAACCTGTCCGCACATCACGTATTTCACCTGTTTAAGCGATGTTGCCAAATCCTTTTCACGTGAACTTAGATGGCATTTGAACCAAGGTAATTTGATCACAGAAAAGTTTTATACAATCGAAGAAGTGTCTGAACTCGGTTCACTTTTCGATCTTCGATCAAAGTTGATCTTTAGTCAGGGAGTTTTATACAATTGGGCCTTAATGTAATTCACTCTCACCCCTTCTACTAATGAAGTTCAACCGTCCTCCACACAGATCCAAGACCGCATATACAGTCATAGTAGCCTTACGGTCATAGTAAACAGTACGTTCCAAAAATATGTTCGCGTTTTCCAGTGACGAAAAAGCTTTCAATATTGAATCATTTTCGCACAGGTACGGTCATCCATTTGAGTACGTCGTATCCCGGTTTCCCCCACCAGCTTTTATTCGCCAGCTAGTGGCTAGGCTGACTTAGCTCTTTTCTGAGAACATTAATTTCTGTTAGGAATTGGACGTCTACGTAATACTATACAACTGTTTAAAATAACTTAAGTAAAAGGGCCTCGTTAAGTAATTAACTGTCACGTGATTTCCTCCCTTTCTACGACGCTGTGACGTAACTACTTGGACGGACAGTAGATAGCATGTCTGAGTAATTTTTTCTTTTCGGATCGGGCAGAAGTGAAGATTGAATTTACAGTACGTAAGGTACTCTTTTATAGAGTAGGTACAGAATTATTTCAATATGAGTTACTAGTAAGAAGGACAAAACTGGTAATTGGGATTAGGTACAATAGTCTATAGTGCGATAATATGCACATTAGAACTGAAATGAACGGCCACCATTTTCAAAAATGTCTTTAAATATCCATATTATGATTATTTTTCAATTTAACTTCATTCTCTATAATGTACGCTAATGTGGTGTAGACAGTACAATATACACTGCATAATGAATACGTCCACATGGACAGCTCAGTTCATGAGTAAAAACACTCATTGTTAATACAGTAGTGTATTTTGATTAAACAAAAACCTAATGAAAATGATCAAACTCAAAATCGCGATATTTCCTAGTTTACATAAATGGATGAACTACTTTTGTTCCCTCCTATACTAGTAAAGTGATTTGTTTGTATATTACGCCAGTATCATCGGACTCCAGTCGTGGAAGGGGGTAGCAAACGGCGTTGATCCAAAGGTGTAGCCAGGTTAATATTAAAAATGTTAATAAAAATAAAATGATGTCCCTGTATAATATCACACAGTGGCGTCCCGCTGGGTGCAATTACAAGTAAAAATCTATCTGATATCTTCCCTCTGGAAAAACTTCCTACATCCAATATAAATTATTTTCTAGAAAAATTGAAAAAAAATTACAATTTTTTTTTCTTAAATATTTGCAGTGATCATGCTTTTGTTATTTTACATTTTTAGAAACAGATTTAAGGGGCACTAGAATTGACTTTTGAAATTTTTACAATTGTAATGCGATTTCTTTAATTTTGTAACTGTTTATTAAATGAGTTAAATGAGGTGTATGCAAATATTCAGCTCGATCGGACTGTAGTAATATTTTAGTACTATGTACATTTTAATTATTTAATGAAAAACACTGTTGAATAATTACAAATAATATAAACATGTCTACTGTAAACATCTTAATGTAGAGAAATTCATGATATCTAGGTTAATTTATGCACAATACATTTATTTAATATCAGACATCTTTTTATTAATATTTTTTAATTACATAATAATTTTTTACACCCAATTTTCAAGATATCTGCCATTTCTCAAAGTTATGTATCTGATAATATGTGCGTAGACACATATGAATATTTTAATTTAATCTGATTAATTCTGCATCCGCATGGTGCATTTTGAACATTATAAATACAGTTTCGAGAGAAAGGCAAATTTGTGAAGTGGAATACAATACTGACATATGGAGCAGGGCTATATAATAATCGTCCCAGGACCTCAAAGACGTAGAGGAAAAAAACCTTTCATTATTGTTTCAATAATAAAATAATACTAGATACATAGACAAAGTTAAAAGGAAAAGAGCTAAAATACTTTATCAACACTTGTTTCCATAAATTCATTTATATCATAAAGAGGGTTTTTGAATAGTCATTCACGAATAACATTTAAATCTATTAAAATTAATAATATGTGCACATGGGAAAGGAAGCTTTTAATAGAAAAAGGAGGATCTTCTGCGGACCTCTGGAAAAATTGCTAAGGAAGAGAGCAGTGAAGTGCTTTGTGTGGAATGTGGTATTGTATGGGACAGAAATATGGGCATCACGACGAAGTAAAGAGAAGCGAATAGAAGCATTTGAAATATGGATTTGGAGAAGAATGGAACGTGTGAAATGGAAGCTGTGTTTGAAAGAGTGGGTGAAGAAAGAATTGTGCTGAAACTGATCAGGAAGAGGAAAAGGAATTGGTTGGGTCACTGGCTGAGAAGAAACTGCCTTCAGAAGGATGCACTGAAAGGAATGGTGAACGGGAGAAGAGTTAGGGGCAGAAGAAAATATCAGATGATAGACGACATTAAGATATATGGATCATATGAGGAGACAAAGAGGAAGGCAGAAAATAGGAAAGACTGGAGAATGCTGGGTTTGCAGTGAAAGACCTGCCCTTGGGCAAAACACTAAATGATTGAAATGAATATGTAAGCTTATTAAACATAGACAATGCAATTCATGTTAATCATTGTTTAGACTTGGCTAATCTAACCCTAGGGGTCACAAGGTGGTAATTATGTCTTGTACCATAATGATGAATCCCACTATGTGGATAATAACTGTTTAAATTAGATTTAATTTTAATCAAACAATGGAAGATATAGTCTATACATTAACAACGGTTAATTTTTTTTTTAGAAGTAAATAGAGGTCTGCAGTGGGCACCAAAATCAGAATCAGTCAAAATTCGTATTGCCTTAAACCATCAACTTTCCAAGAGCCAAAGAAATATTTTCGTACAGAAAGACGAAAATTGATTTTTGGCGATTTCTTAAAACACAGTTTTAATGTTCCTTAATACGTTATAATATTTGAATTAACAGCAACTTATTTGAAAAGGTATTTAAGTTTTCCTTTTGATGTAGAGGACTTTGAAATTGTACTCTGCAATGAGAGAGATTTGACAAATTATTCTATCCTTTTATATTTAACTTCAAATTATTAAAGTATGAATGAATACTTTTAACTATGAATAGGTTTTCACCCTTTGGTGGATACAGATAACAAAAAGAAACATAAATAACAAAAAATATAAATAATAAAATATACCTCAATAATAACTTGCAAATTAATATGAAATGCATGATAAAAATAGAAATTGTATCAAATTATATCTGCAACATTTTATACATCTACAGATAAATATGGACAAATCTATATTATATAATTATTTTTTCGTTCATTGACGTACAAGCCCCTATTAATCCTGGTAAATAACTTACTCTTGTTAATGGATTCGAGAGACAATCTCACCTTCTTCTGCACATCCGTCATGTTGGAATTGACACAGCCCTAAAACCTTGTTTCTACGTCTTTGATAGTATATAAAACCATCTTTTCCCACTGATTTACATTAAATAGCAGGGTTTCCAATTCCAAGCATTTACCTCTGATTGCCTTTCTCCACTTCTCTCTTTCAAGATCTTCCTCTAGATGTCTGGATTAGATTTCCCGAATCTTTATTTCATTGTTTTCTTCTTGTTGTTAGTAATCTTTCGTTGGTATCCTTTTAATATATGTGTATCTCTCAGAGAATCTAATCTCTGATCTCTCACAAAGGGTTTATTCAACTTTCATGCTCTGTATGAGGTCCAACTTCTTTATGTGATTCAATTTTATCTTATACTTCTTCGAAGCCAATTTATTTCAACCTCAGTGACTTGCTGCAGATGTATGGAAAGAGTTCAGTCTTTAAGTCATATCATTCTCATTTAACCCATAAAGATGACGGACACTAAATGATTAAAGGCAATATACAAAAATACAGGGTGATTCTTTGACTTTGATATACCCTTTTAGAGATGATGGAGGTGAACAATTTTAACTATTTGCACCCATGTCCCGGGAAACGTTCCTTTTCACAGTTACAAGTCTTGATATATTGTCTTTGTGACTATTTTAATTTTCTTCAGTAAAATTCTCAAGACCAATTATTTCTGTAATGCAGTCGTGGCGAAAATGTGATCGTGGGCCGAGCCACTGTGTAACCTGCAACGTGCATAGCACCTATGGAGGGAAGCGAACACCCGAAGGGGAAGTGAAGCAACTGCCTGACTTATTAACGGATTTTCATTTTCCTTACGTCAAGCACTTAATTAAATATAATTTTATACAGTATAAGGTAACAAACTAATGTTTAGCACGTGTAACGAAGAAAGAAATGAATAAGAAAACATAGGACACATTATCACAACCTATTAACCATCTTAGAATGTCTCTGCGACAGAGTTTCAAAATCAGGAATTATATCACTTACTGCCAGTCGTAGTTGATCACGAAGGTATTTGTCTGTCAGTCGTGATCTAAATTTGGTTTATACTATTTTCATTGTTGAAAGTAATTTTTCACAAACGTAAGTTGTAGAGAACATGGCTTCAACAGAGCAAGCGAAAGAACGAAGCTTCGGATATTTATTTTTTGGCAAACATTTGAAAAGTTCACATTTGTCAAGTCCTTACATCTAGCTTTCATTTAACATCACATAGTAAATCAGTGAGTTCAAATTGAAGATCTAACCGCATTATCCGTACATCTGCTGAAAAAGAATCGACGTACAGAGATGATGATGGTGATGATGATGATATGATGATGATGTTGATGATAATAACACTTAACCTTTAATGATTCATGAGTAACTTGTAGTATAATGCAGTTTTATGTTATACAAATGTTTTCCTCGTAATACTTGAGAATTAATCATACATTTTATATTCTCATCATATTGGTAGCAAAAAAATGCGTCCTCTCATCCTACTTGAAACTTTCGTTTTTGTACAGGTATATGGTTTCGAGAGAGACATTGCGACGATACGCCACTCGTAGGTCAGAGACAAATGGAACAGAGTTTGACTCCAGTGAGTGAGAGGGTGGGGGTTGGGGAGGTAGGAATCAAGAGAAATGTACAGCTATCATTGCGAGCCACAATGTGCTCGTGAGTCACATTTTCGCCACGGCTGCTGTAATGTATTCATTTAAGTCCCCACACACAATAACAGTATGTTGCACTGATAGAATTACAGCAAATACAAAGTGGACAGAGGAAAATTCTTGTATATCTCAGTTGTATAATTATACGCGGTTGTTTAAAATTCAAGGCAGGTCTCTACCGTATCCCTCTTTATCCACAAGCAACATTCATTCTCATTGCTTAGCAAAATATCCTAAAGGACTTTCTGCGTACAGTACAAGATAAGCTGTCATTTTAGTACTGTAAACACACATGACGATACGTTGGAAGACAAACTGAGTAATTAACTCAGGAAATATATTAAAGTGACAGGTTTGTAACATCTACAGAAATTGTAATAGTAGTTTAGAGAAAGTCAAGGAAATCGACACTAAAAGATAAAGCTTGTATTTTTTTTATTCCTCTCCTTTATGCCGAATTAATCCTCAGGAGGATCCTGCCTCCAGAATACACAATCGACTCAATATATATATTCAGAAGTTTAAACAAGTATTGTCCTGAACACGTCTATATCGACTTCTAAATATGTAATTGTTTCATTGCTTTCAAATATAGTAAATTATTTCTAATATTCTGCACTTACCTATAAGTCCATTAATTTATTCTTACCTCACAGTAATACATCTATATTTCTATCATTCTTTGCCACTACACCTAGGTTCCTAATCTGCATGTCTTAGTTACTGAAAATAATCACACGATACTTTTCTGTATCTAAATTGATCGTAGCATTTCCTCAAACTACAATATTTAACAAATGGAATGGCAAATCTATGCTGTAATGATAGCGGATCCATTCTCATTCATTCTATATTTTAGGATATCATGTGCAGCGCAGCATTTCCTCGAACTAAAACATTTAACAAATGGAATGACAAATCTATGCTGTAATGATAGCAGATCCATTCTCATTCGTTTTATATTTTAGGATATCATATGCATCGTAGCATTTCCTCAAACTAAAACATTTAACACATGGAATAGCAAGTCTACGCTTGTTAAATTTAACGGATCCATTCTCATTCGTTTTAGATTTTAGGAAGTTATGTGCATCGCAGCATTTCCTCAAACTAAAACATTTAACAAATGGAATGGCAAGTCTATGATTGTTAAGTTTAACGGATCCATTTTCATTCGTTTTATATTTTAGGAGGTTATGTGCATCGCAGCATTTCCTCAAACTAAAACATTTAACAAATTGAATGGCAAGTCTATGCTTGTAATGATAGCAGATCCATTCTCATTCGTTTTATATTTTAGGAGGTTATGTGCATCGCAGCATTTCCTCAAACTAAAATATTTAACAAATGGAATGGCAAGTCTATGATTGTTAAGTTTAACGGATCCATTCTCATTCGTTTTATATTTTAGGAGGTTATGTGCATCGCAGCATTTCCTCAAACTAAAACATTTAATAAATGAAATGGCAAGTCTATGCGTGTAATAATAGCGGATCCAGTCTCATTTATTTTCTATATTAGGAGGTTATGTGCATCGCAACATTTCCTCAAACTAAAACATTTAACAAATGGAATGGCAAGTCTACGCTTGTTAAATTTAACGGATCCATTCTCATTCGTTTTAGATTTTAGGAAGTTATGTACATCGCAGCATTTCCTCAAACTAAAACATTTAATAAATGAAATGGCAAGTCTATGCGTGTAATAATAGCGGATCCAGTCTCATTTATTTTCTATATTAGGAGGTTATGTGCATCGCAACATTTCCTCAAACTAAAACATTTAACAAATGGAATGGCAAGTCTACGCTTGTTAAATTTAACGGATCCATTCTCATTCGTTTTAGATTTTAGGAAGTTATGTACATCGCAGCATTTCCTCAAACTAAAACATTTAACAAATGGAATGGCAAGTCTATGCTTGTAATGATAGCGGATCCATTCTCATTCGTTTTATATTTTAGGAGGTTATGTGCATCGCAGCATTTCCTCAAACTAAAACATTTAACAAATGGAATGGCAAGTCTAAGTTTGTAATGATAGCGGATCCATTCTCATTCGTTTTATATTTTAGGACGTTATGTGCATCGCAGCATTTCCTCAAACTAAAACATTTAACAAATGGAATGGCAAGTCTAAGCTTGTAGTGATAGCGGATCCATTCTCATTCGTTTTATATTTTAGGAGGTTTTGTGCATCGCAGCATTTCCTCAAACTAAAACATTTAACAAATGGAATGGCAAGTCTAAGTTTGTAATGATAGCGGATCCATTCTCATTCGTTTTATATTTTAGGAGGTTATGTGCATCGCAGCATTTCCTCAAACTAAAACATTTAACAAATGGAATCGCAAGTCTAAGCTTGTAGAGATAGCGGATCCATTCTCATTCGTTTTATATTTTAGGAGGTTATGTGCATCGCAGCATTTCCTCAAACTACAACATTTAACAAATGGAATAGCAAGTCTAAGTTTGTAATGATAGCGGATCCATTCTCATTCGTTTCATATTTTAGGAGGTTATGTGCATCGCAGCATTTCCTCAAACTAAAACATTTAACAAAGGGAATGGCAAGTCTAAGCTTGTAGTGATAGCGGATCCATTCTCATTCGTTTTATATTTTAGGAGGTTATGTGCATCGCAGCATTTCCTCAAACTAAAACATTTAACAAAGGGAATGGCAAGTCTAAGCTTGTAGTGATAGCGGACCCATTCTCATTCGTTTTATATTTTAGGAGGTTATGTGCATCGCAGCATTTCCTCAAACTAAAACATTTAACAAATGGAATGGCAAGTCTATGCTTGTAATGATAGCGGATCCATTCTCATTCGTTTTATATTTTAGGAGGTTATGTGCATCGCAACATTTCCTCAAACTAAAACATTTAACAAAGGGAATGGCAAGTCTATGCTTGTAGTGATAGCGGATCCATTCTCATTCGTTTTATATTTTAGGAGGTTATGTGCATCGCAGCATTTCCTCAAACTACAACATTTAACAAATGGAATGGCAAGTCTATGTTTGCAATGATAGTGGAACCATTCTCATTCGTTTTATATTTTAGGAGGTTATGTGCATCGCAGCATTTCCTCAAACTAAAACATTTAACAAATGGAATGGCAAGTCTAAGCTTGTAGTGATAGCGGATCCATTCTCATTCGTTTTATATTTTAGGAGGTTATGTGCATCACAGCATTTCCTCAAACTACAACATTTAACAAATGGAATGGCAAGTATATGCGTTAAATAATAGCGGATTCAGTCTCATTTGTATTATATTTTAGGAGGTTATGTGCATCGCAGCATTTCTTCAAACTAAAACATTTAACAGATGGAATTGCAGGTCTTTGCTTGTAGTGATAGCGGATCCATTCTCATTCGTTTTATATTTTAGGAGGTTATGTGCATCGCAGCATTTCCTCAAACTAAAACATTTAACAAATGAATGGCAAGTCTATGCTTGTAATAATGGCGGATGCATACTCATTTGTTTTAAATGTTATGAGGTTATGTGCATCGCAGCATTTCCTCAAACTAAAACATTTAACAAATGGAATGGCAAGTCTATGTTTGTAATTATAGCGGATCCATTCTCGTTCGTTTTATATTTTAGGAGGTTATGTGCAATGCAACTTTTCCGAAAACTAAATCATATATTAAATGTAATGCTAAGTTCATGCTTGTTATATCCTGATTTGTGTGTGTTTTTTTTTTTTTAATTTTTATGAGGTTGTGTGCATCGTAGTATTTGCTAAAAGAAATTGTTGACGCATTTTAGATATTCTCTCTTAATATACGCAATTTCAACAATAACAATGACGTATTAATTATTAATAAATTAATCATGTGTTTTGGTGCTTCTTTATTTCAGTGATTTATAACTTTTACAAGGGACCTCGTCAAGAACTGTTGCTGGTAGATTTGTGATTTCGGTATCAAATGGACACAAAAAGGATTCAGGCTTAATTTAATAATTTAACAAAAATAAAATTAAAATTGATACACAATTGGGATGAAAACAAGTGCAGGAAATACAAACAGAAAAATAGATTTTTAATTAATTATCAATGTAAAGCAATGAATTATTTTTTTCTAATTTCCAAATGAAAGCAATTCTTAGTAATGGCATATTATTATTCATTGAAATCTTCAAACATGTCATTAGCTTCGTATCAATTTGTGAATGGTTTCGACTAATTATTTTATGATGAAAAGAGAGTCATCTGTGAACCTTGCATTCCTTATTTTAGCAAGCAGTATAACATCATGGCTAATCGTTGGTCAGCCCACGAATTTCATTTTGGAGTTCGTGGTACCATCTTCAAATACACCTACATCCTTTTAAAATCAAAGGGATTCACATTTTACAATGTTAAGAAAATCCTTAGAGAAATTCTAAAGGACTCAATTTAAATTTTGCAATTTCGTCTTTATTTCAAGTAATATGATTCACTTTAATTTTGTTTTGAAATTTATTGCATGTATTTTCATTGTGAACTTTTATATATGTATTTGCTTTCTGGATCCTTATGGTCACCCTTATCGGAGGGCAGATGGTTTTATTTTACAAATTTGATGTGTACTCGAGACTAGATCTTATGGAATGAGGAAGCTCTGTGAAAAAAATTAATGAGAATGCCTCGTTTTTTTTTTAATTTAAATGCGTGGAATTTGAAGACTGCACTGAAAATAAATATCGAACTTTTATTCCAAATTTCAAAGATTGTAACAATCCCAACCATGCTCACTTTTCAATCATGACCTGTATACACGTTTGACCAAATTATAGGGACTTGTAAATTCCCTGCCACATTTTGTTACTTTCCTTTAAAATATCACTTTTTCTGTCTTTCAATTACTATTTTTAAGAACAATTGTTATTTTCACACATCAATTTTTACTACTGAAGAACAGCATGTTTTATAACCTTAATTTTTGCTCTGTTTCTTGACAATAACATACGTTTTTCTTGATTTTCTCACTCTTCTTGAGAACTATAGGTCTATCTGTATTTCTATGTTTGATTTTATCAGCACTCTGAACAATCACTTCTGTCTTCCCATCACTATGTTCAAGTTTACCATATTTATACTGACTATTACACTTTTACTACGTCACACTACTTTTGACCAATAAAACGGTACGAAAGGACGTCTTTTAACCAACCATGGCTGCTTATCTCACAATTTTATCGCGTCCCTAGCATTTGTTTATTTTTATCACTACCCTAGCATTTGTTTCTTTGTTTTCCAACATTTCAAACTGCACTGATCTGGACGTCAAAAAACAGAAAATTACAAACCACTCCAGTCGATGCACAGCAGTTTCAAATATGACTCAGATTGGTATTCAAGAACAAGAATTAATGAAGATCACTGGTCATAGCTATGCATGTTCCCTGAAACAATATTTGCAAATAAATGAAGAGCATCATTCGGAAATCCTGAATAAGTTGAGGGATACACAATATACATCAACGAGTTGCACTTCTTTTATGTACACGTCTAATATAAAATACTAACGCCAACCACTAAAACATTCCATAATTGTTTCTTTTAAAATCATTCATGTTTATTTTTATGTCATCATCGTTAATTAAAACTTTTCTTGTTTATTTCATCATCTCTAATTAAAACTTTTAATTAAAACACTTGTTTATATTATTTAGGTTGTGTTATAGCTTCTGCTATATGATATTATGGATAGTCACGTATCAGAGATTGTTTAATATTAAGATTTATTGAAAATCATCTGTCAAGTGACGTTGATTACTGGGATCGGGGTAATTGAAGTGGAATGCAAATGTTTTAATAAAAATGAAATTGAACCAACAAAGCCTTCTTGACTAGTAACAGTCCACAGAGTTCAATGAAAATTCCATAGTTGGCACAACTGATAAAAAGAAAACAGCTACTGCTATCTAGCGTAATGTTGAGATGGTACAATAATACATTTGAAGACAGTTGTATTTTCGTAAGTCAATTAATATTTTATTGTATTGGAGTACTTCGTTACTTCTAATCTTTATGTACTTTCTTCTAATCGTGTAATAGTCAATTAAATCCCACTCGAGTTTTGATTTTCTCTAGATAAATCAAAACCTCTAGTGAGATTACTGATGAAAAAACTGAAGTAAGTGATGAATTACTTTAAAAAAAAATGTAAGTTAAGTTAAAATAGCCTGAAGAAAATTTGTTATAAGTACGCAGGTATTTTTCTAGTTACATTGTTCTACGAGGATTCTTTCACTTAGATGAAAACATGTTTCTAAAGGACCTTATTGGACAATAAGTAAGTTATCTTCTATAAAATGATTGGAATAGACGAAGAGGAAGATCTCCATTCAGATAGTTGGACAGTGTAAAGTAGGACTTCTAAGTGATTGCAATTAGATATTGGAAGACAGCAGCCGGTAATTAGGACAGTTTGGAAAGGAAGAGTGAAGATGATTTTGATGTGACTACGGCTGTTGCACCTGAGAAAAAGTGGAAATGATCTTATTGTGGGGAAATTCATAATTTCGGTCTCAGGTACAATTTTTAGTTATATGAATATACAAGCTTAATTTTATAATTCTTTCTTAGTAATAAATGGAGGCAAATTTTGGGGAAACGACTAACAATATCAAGTTTTGTATTTTTAACTTTTACTTTGTTATTCTGATGTTGGCATTTATATTACCTACTGCGTTGCCCATGTTAATCTGTAAATCATTGTGAAACCAGTAAGCACTGAGTTTTATAGCATGTGTTTAAACTGACTATTACACTCTTACTACGTCATACTACTTTTGACCAATAAAACGGTACGAAAGGACGTATTTCAACCAATCATGGCTGCTTATCGCACAATTTTATCGCGTCCCTAGCATTTGTTTCTTTGTTTGCCAACATTTGAAACTGCGCTGGTCTGGACGTAATATATATATATATATATATATATATATATATATATAAAATTACAAACAACTCCAGTCGATGCACAACAGTTTCAAATATGACTCGCATTGGCATTCAAGAATAAGAATTAATAAAAATCACTTATCATACCTATGCATCTTCTGAAATCCGATTTACAAATAAATGAACAACACCATTCGGAAATCCTGAATTAGTTGAATACACCATGTAGGCCTAAATCAACGAGTTCCACTTCTATTACGCACACGTCCAATATAACATCAATTGAACCACCAACCATATTCAAATTTGAAAATTGTACATTCAATAATTATTCCTTTTAAAATTATTCATTCGGAAATTCTGAATGAGTTGAATACACCATGTAGGCCTAAGTCAACGAGTTCCACTTCTATTACGCACACGTCCAATATAGCATCAATTGAACCACCAACCACATTCAAATTTGAAAATTGTACATTCAATAATTATTCCTTTTGAAATTATTCGTGTTTATTTTTTATGTCATCGTCGTTAATTAAAACTTTTCTAATACTTTCGTATATTAGTTAGGTTATGTTATAACTTCTGGTATATGATATTATGGATAGTCAAGTATCAGAGATTATTTAATATTAAGATTTATTGAAAATCATCTGTCAAGTGACGTTGATTACTAGGATTCGGATAATTGAAGTGGAATGTTGCATTTTAATAAAAATGAAACTGAATCAACAAAGCCTTCTTGACTAGTAACACTGCCATCGTGTATAATAGATCGAGAACTTCTCGACGAGAAGGCATTGCTCACTACTGCCATCTAGCATGCATCTAGCGTAATATTTGTAATGTTGAGATGATACAATAATACATTTGAAGACAGTTGTATTTTCGTAAGTCAATTAATATTTTATTGTATTGGAGTACTTCGTTACTTCTAATCTTTATATACTTTCTTCTAATCGTGTAATAGTCAATTAAATCCCACTCGAGTTTTGATTTTCTCTAGATAAATCGAAACGTCTAGTGAGATTACTGTTGATTAATTTTTGTACTGGAGGTATATAAATTGAGTATATACATATTTTTACACAACAATAATATATGTCACTAGTTGTACTTAATCAAAGTGTGACAATTGAAAATTACTCCAAACTGACTTACTGGCTTTTAAGGAATGCGGAGGTTCATTGCCGCTCTCACTTAAGCCCGCCATCGGTCCCTATCCTGAGCAAGATCAATCCAGTCTCTATCATCATATCCCACCTCCCTCAAATCCATTTTAATATTATCTTCCCACCTACATCTCGGCCTCCCTAAAGGTCTTTTTCCCTCCGGCCTCCCAACTAACACTCTATATGCATTTCGTGTTCCACTCGCAGATTTATCGATAAAATCAAAACCTCTAGTGAGATTACTGTTTATAAATCCGTCGCTCTTTATTCATTTGCACAGAAATAACATTACTCTGTCACTGACGGCCTCTAAACTGGCTTTTATTTTAGAAAGCCACAGTGATACATTCACAACACATTTTTTAAACAAGTGACTCTGGAATGTGGTCCTTCCAGCCTCCAGTAACATATAAAATAAGCCAATAAAGGGAAATGACACTTAAATTGCAAATATAAATTGCGGAGTAATAAAAAAGGAAACTTGAAGCATAAAGCATTTTAAATTCCCGCGGGGTAACACAACATATATCAGCAAAACTCGCCATGTTAACTGTGAGCACACCGCTCCAGTGAATTCCTTGTTCCCATAATAGCTGAGAGCTAACTTTCCGATCAATCGACCGCTGTCCTTTATGATGACGGCGATATGTCATATAACAACCCAGCAATGACGTCACTGATGCCTCGGCAACACACACTCATTTCCTCCACCCGACCAACAGGTTTTTTTATTGCTTTCCTTCTTTTGAGGTAAAGGGCTTTAACGACCACTTTATTGCGTTAGGAGCTAGGAACAGCACACCTGCTCCCCGGGTAGTGGTACCGAACGACTATTTCAGCTGTGGCGAGAGACCCGCTTTCAAAAGTGGTGATGGTCTGTTACCGGAGGTGATAGTTTGATTATAGAACGGGTCCAAACATCTGTGACGTGTATAGTGGACAAACCACAGTAAAGGTTGCAAATGTGAGCTTAATCATTTAAAGGAATTTTCTGATCAATATACGAAATATGTGCCAGGAACGTGAGAAAGAGCTTTTAATACGTTTTGCGCTCTTACTCAATTTAATTTTCTATTTTGCGAACCTTTAAGTATATGATTATGTCTCGTGACCAGAACATGGTACGAAATGGAAATATAAAAATTAAAATTAATAAAAATAAATGGTTCGATTTAAATTCGCTTGTAACGAATAAAGATAAAACAATAGTTATCCCATTTCCTTTAAATACTAAAGACAAGAAACCAATTTCTTCTACACTAAAAATTAAAATGCATAATTTTGATTGTTCCGATATAAATTGCAATTGTTCAGTTATTAATGAAGTTAATGGTTAAATGGAATAATCATTGATTATATTTGTAATAAATTTATATCTGTAATAAATTACGTAAAACATTATATTACTTTCTTTTTCTAAGAAATATTTTGTCAATTAACTGTTTACGTATAATTTATTTAGCATTATTTCAATCTTTATTTATGTATGATAATATAGGTTGGGGTGAAACTTATAATCCAACCTATATCCGTTAATTTTACTACAGAAAAAAGTATTAAACATTTGTTTAAAAAGCAGAAAGATTACCCAACTGAATTGTTGTTTAAACATTTCAAAGTTTTCAACATTAAACAAATTTATTATTTTACTTTATTAAAATATTTTCACAGAAATCTTAATAACTTTGAAAGGTATACACATAAATATAGAACTAAAAATATGAATTCTTTTCGTTTGTTTGAACCTAAATGTAAAACCAATGCAGCTTTTTATCATAGCATGAGTCAAGTTCCCAGATTATTAAACAGATTTTATTCTAATATTATTTTAACCACGAATCCTGTCCAAATTAATAAAAGAAAATTAAAAAAAAATTGTATTGGATTTATAGTTTAGGTTTTAAACATATTAAACACTTTTTAATCTGTATTCACTCTCAATTTTAATTTTATTTTTGTCTGTATTGCAATCCCCTCCTGAGCACGAGTCTTACTCATTCAGGAGTGGGCTAGTTTATCTTGCAATGTATTAACTTGTATTCATTTCAAACTTACTAGCCATAAAATAAATAAATAAATAAGTAAATAAATACATAAATAAATAAATAAATAAATAAATAAATAAATAAATAAATAAATAAATAAATGGGTGGATGGATGGATGGATGAATGAATGAATAAATAAATAAATAAATAAATAAATAAATAAATAAATAAATAAACAAATAAATAAAAAATCGGAATTACATCCTCTGAAAAGGTGGAAAAATTAAAATACTACAGCGTTGGAAAAGTAAGGGCAATATAGTTAATGTTTCTAACTAAATTTATTTAGGTAGTTTTTGACATTACATACTTCAAATATAGTCTCCTGTCATGTCAAAAATACGTTGCCGAATTCTTGGAAGACGGCGGACTTCATCTGCAGCAGCATTTCTGGATATCTCTCTCAATCTCTTCGACTGCCAACTATTAATTGAAAGCGAATGCCTCGCTTCCACCCAACTTGCAATAGTTCAGTATGGTAGGACTTCTCTCCTACAGGCTTCTCGTAATGCCCTAAAGTACTGAGTTGCATTTTTTACTCTTGCACCTTAGATTTTTATGAAACACCTTTGTTTACTACAACTGAGAAACAGTCACTGTGTTTAAAAAATATGACTACTTCGAGACTTTCAATATTGCAAATTTATGGAACAATCGCTACTCTATTATTTAGTACAAGACTTCAATGGTCACCGCTAGGAGCACTGATTTACAGCATTGTTGCCATTACTTATCGAATTCCCTAGTACATTGGAGCAACATTAACAAAAATAAATGACACTCGACAGGAAATTAAACACAGCATAAATATTGGAAATGCCTGTTATTATACGATTGTGAAATTTTCATCCAGTCTAATTAAAAAAAAACATGCTGACATTGAGATTTGTCTTTGTGGTTCTTTTAATCTTAATTTATAGGATATATGCAAGTTAAAAAATTACTATGCATAGCTACACTACACATTAGAAATTGAAAAGAACAAATCCATAAATTTTCTAGACATCACAATAACAAAAGTAGTCAACAAACACACATTCAAAGTATACAGAAAAACAACAACAACAACACATATACACAACACATCCAACCACCCCACACAACACAAATAAGCTGCATTCCGAACAATGGTACACAGACTACTCAACATACTAATGAACCAACAGGATTACAACAAAGAACTAAACACAATAAAATACATAGCACAAGAAAACGGATACAACCCTAACATAATAGACAACATAATACGTAAGAGAAAACAAAACAACAAAAAACAGAAGAATACAACACAAACACAAGAACACAAAAAATACATCACACTAACATACGAAAACAAACACACACATAAAATTGCAACCTCATCCAAAAATTAAATTACAACATCGCATACAGAACAAATAATACTCTACAAAAACATCGCAACACACAAACAACACAAACAAACAAATACAACCACACAGGCGTATACAAACTCAAATGTAACACCTGCAACAACTTCTACATAGGACAGACAGGCAGATCATTTCAAACACGTTGCAAAGAACATATCACAGCCATAACAAAATTACAAAACATCTCCACATATGCAGAACACATCACAAATGCCAACCACACCCACAGAGACATCAACACAGAAATGGAAATACTGCACAACCAACCAAAATGCCAGAAACTCAACACACTAGAACAATATGAAATATACAGACACACGAAAACACACCCCAACGATATTCTCAACACACAACTCAATTTCAAAACACATACACTCTTTGACTCTACACTACGAACGCACCCTCACAGGAAACAAGAGGCGCCAAGACCAACAACGACCAGTTCTGAAGATGATCCAAAATAGGTCAAACATGTTAACAAGGTACGTTAAAATTTAACACAAGAAAGTTCTTATCATACATATTCCGAATATACAGATTTAACCGCTAAACTAGAGAATAGGTGTGTAAGCTGCCTTTATTAAAATAATGAAAGATAATTTCTTTCTGTGGACAGCTCACAACTCACAAACATTTGTTTATCACACTGTACAAAGGACATTAGTCTGTATTTGTGAGAATTACACGAAAAAAAATAGTTTATAGGCCTATATTCATATTTATATGCAAAAATATTGTTACCAGCTCTACCCAGTATCTATAATGGGGTTGTTCCTTATTAATTTCTATCCCGTATACTATAAAAAAAGATTTTAAATAGTTTGAATACAGATCAACCGTCGCATAGCAACTCACAGACTGGCAGATTAAAAGGAAAATACTTTAGAGGCGTGATAGTACAACACAGTCGAACCACGAGTCTCTGGTGATGCATAAGCCCTCCTTTACTCTTTTGCGGACAAAATGAAGTTAATTTAATACGTGGCTTGTTCCCAGGATAAAGAACTTGAATAAAACATTTAATTAATGTTAATCTCGGGTTTCATATTCGCCATAACATTCCTAGTTTCTGGTTTGTGTTACACTTTTTAATTAAAATTTCAAAGCACGTATTTTGCGGTCCGGCCCAGGGCAGCGAAAATCTATTACCGCACTTCGCAGGATTCCTCCGCTGCACAGACTGCATACAGATGTGATAAGAACTTGAGTATTTATAAAGATCACCCTTATTTATTTTACCTGACTTGTTTCTAATACCACATAAATAACGGAGATAACTCCTTTAAACATAATGTGGAATTTCAAGGTATCTTAGTATCAACTACTTTTTTCTTGTTTCTTTGTCACATATCACCTCTTTCTTTCCTACAGCCTTACAACCAATGCGGTGTAGGAGAGAGTGTGGTGATAGCGGTGATCTAACAAATCATGATAATTTCTGAATTGAAACGGTCTGATGTATCTTATAATGTGAGGCTATAGACCAGGCCTGCACAAGGTTTGCGCTCTCCGAGCCGGCTCACAGCTCATGAGCGGAATGCAGATATTAGCTGCGCTCTGTATAGGGGTAGACTGGAGTAAGGGGTGATCTCGTACAAAATATACACAAAAGGAAGTACTATTACTAGTGTTTATGAAATGAATTCCCGTTCAGTGTTTACAAAACTACCTTGGAATATTATTAATTAGTAAAGGAATATTTATTTTACAGAAATAATAGAAATTCTTTAGCTACTTAAATGTACATTATCATTTTGTTGTCTTTTTATTTATCAGTACGTCAAAACGAGGTTTTATGCTGTTGGCAGCTGAAAGGAACAGTAGCCTACTGATCGTAATGAAACACCAGTTAAAGATGTTCGATGTCTGCCTTTATTAAAGTTGATTATAGAAAACAGTTGCTCACAAATATAAATGTTGAGCCAAACATAGCAATCATTTTCACAGCCAGCCTGTGCAGTCGTGAATATTATTGCTAATGTTTAGTCTCGTAAAACTCAACCAGGCTAGTAGTATTATTCAAACGATCTTTAGCCCTTAGGTCACATTGAAGATCAATAAGTTCGAGCTGTAAATCGTTCCGTCTTTTAGATTCCTCCATACTGTACTGTTTTCTCTTACGCATTATGTTGTACTGTAAAACCCGAGAGGAAACTAGTCTTAATTACGAATTCAGTGGTGTTGTAATTCCGCAAGAACAATGTTGTAAATACCTAGGAGTGTATTTAAACTCCAAACTTTCTTGGGGAGAGCATGTTGATAATGTTACGGGTAAAGCATGGAGGGCACTTCACTTTATTATGAGAATCTTGAGAAAGGCTGGCCCCAAATTGAGGGAAATAGCATATCTAACGTTAGTGCAACCGTTAATGGAATACGGAACTACATGTTGGGATCCCTATAGAATATATCAGGTAAATTCTTTAGAAAGAATCCAGTATAGGGCAGGTAAATTTTTTAAAGGTAAAAAAGGAGACGGAAATGATACGATAAAAAAACTTACGTGGGAAACACTGAAAAACAGACGTAGAAAAACTAGAATAACATCATTGTATAGAGCACATCTAGGTCAGAAAGCATGGGTAGACATAACGGCTCGGTTAGGGAAGCCAAAGTACCATGGTTGGAACGATCATGATTTTAAAATCAAATGTGGGAAACAGAAAACGGATGTAGGTAAATTCTCACATTTAAATAGAATTATAAACGATTGGAATGACCTACCTGCATCGATCTTTGAGTGCTGTCCTTCGTTAAGTAGATTAAAAAATAACTTAAAAAGTGTATAAAATGTGAATTAAAAAAAATGTTACATTACATTACTTTACTTAGCCTGACGAATTATTCCCTAGGTTTGTATTGTAAATTAGTTTAAAATATATCGTAAGAGGGGTCTTAAACTAGAAATGTCTAGTTTAATGTAGTTCTGTTTATAAATATGAATGAGGGTGTAATTGTTTGCCTTATTTGAACTGTTTTATCAGTGAAGCGTGGTGAGTCAGTGAAGTTATGGTTTACAATGGCAGTGAATAGTTTCGATCAGTGATAATTTATAGTGTGTTCTATAGTGTCAGTGAAATGTGTGATAGTGCCAGTACAGTGAGTGAGATGAGAGTGAAGTGGAAGATTATCAATATCAATGTAAGTTGTAATGGAAAATTAGGTTCACTTACTGATTAGGTTATTTTATGTATTATTATCAACTAGCAATTTTTGTGTCGAGTGCGTAAGAATGATGTCATTTTAATTAAAAATTGAAAAACAAAATCTGTACAAAGCAATTGACAACACATTTAAGATTCAGAACGGATACTTCTGAATACTTCATTCTCTATTTGTAATATTCTTTTACCCTTAAAACTAAATATAAAAGTATTTTGTGCGAGATCGTGCGTATTTGCTTGTTTTTCGCACAGAACCAATACGCGGTAAGTGTGAAATACCACATTCAGTATTCCCAACGTAACACACATAACAATTTCCCTCTTCTTACCGCTTAAGCGCGACATTCATTTTACTGCTTTAGGCTTTTAACATAATATTTTTAGAGAGTTTAACATAGTAATAATTATAAATTGGAAACTTACCACTGCAATTTCACCTAAATTGCAATGTTAATTATTGTTTTTAAATATTTGCAAAAATTAAGTAAAGTCTACTACTCCATGAAACTTATTGCATTCCTGATACAGGTAACATTAAGGAAGCCGTGAAAAAATCAACAAGATTCCAGATGCCGATGTTATTACTGCAATATGTTATATAGGCTAAATAATATTGTTAAAATATTAAAATGAAAAATAAATCATTACATAACCTTACCGTTTGTTTTAAGTTCGCATTTATAGACTGGGGGAAAAAAAGACAGACGTATATCATTGCCTGCTGGAGTATAGTAAACACAGCAAATATTTTATAGCAACAATGTTGAAGAGAGATATTTTTGTTTTCCAAAATTGCCGTCATTGAACAGAAACCAAGATGGAGATTTCATTGCAAATAATTAGGAATTTCTCTTTCAGGTATGCAATAAACGATCTTCGAACAAAATAATGTACGATACACGAGCGGTATGTTTGTTTTCATGTTCTCCGAAATTAAAAAAGCTCAAATACGTTTCGCTTTTTCAATATTTTCCTCGAACATGAAAACATCAACACACCGCTCTTGTAACGCATATTACTATTACAAACAATTTCAAATTAATGTAACTTTGAAAATATTGAGATTAGGACAAATGTTTATGTGACATTTTTTGCTCAGAATGACTTCGGAAATAAGCTACGTAAGGGACGGTAAATCCTCGTGAATCACGCTATATATATAGGATATTATGAAATGTTTATAATCTTTGTTTACTCTAGACACTTGTAGACATTTTATTTTTGAATTAGACTATAATGCTTTAATTTTCATGGTGTAGGCTATTAAATTCTGGAATAACGAGCTGATCTCCGAGTAGAAGTCGACAAAGAAAAGAACTGGGAAAATGATATTTAGACGAAGATAGTAAGGTTAAACTTCCTCTTCAAAATGGTTGGATGGAGGTTACACAGTCACTGTTCAAATAACTGACTTTCTTTCTTCCCCCTTTGTATGCGCTATTGATTTCAATTGAACTTGGAGATGAGCGCTTACTTCAATATTGCACCATTATTGAAGATACTGCAGATTATCTCTCCACTGACTGAAGAAATAATACAATGCCACATTTATCTGTACAAAGACACTCGGAGGAAATATGGCAGTAAATCTGAACAATGTTTGCCGGTTAATGAACCACTTCCTTCGCATTTTCAATTGGTGCATTCGAAAATGTTATGTTTTATTTAACGACGCTCGCAACTGCAGAGGTTATATCAGCGTCGCCGGATGTGCCGGAATTTTGTCCCGCAGGAGTTCTTTTACATGCCAGTAAATCTACTGACATGAGCCTGTCGCATTTAAGCACACTTAAATGCCATCGACCTGGCCCGGGATCGAACCCGCAACCTTGGGCATAGAAGGCCAGCGCTATACCAACTCGCCAACCAGGTCGACTGGTGCATTCGATCCCGCCACAATAGTCATAAATAATAACTAATTAATATACATTGAAATATATTCAATCTGTATTAATATATGTATAAAATATGTTGTTGTTTTCAAATGCCAGGCGTTTGACAATAAAGTCATTTGACCTCTTGCACTCCAATAATTTTCAAATATATTATCATGACCAGCCAATGAAGCACAGATTTTGAGGTACAGTAGCGTGCAAATTAATCCGAACGCGACATATTTTTACATTTTCTGTCACTGTTGGCCTCACAGCTGCTCATACCGCTGTAATTGACATCTGTAGTACGTGTAATTCCGTTGTTGAAGGTCTGTCATTATTTTTTTTTATAATATGTGACATTTTGCCTGTCGTTTTGTACTTATAAGCATTTCAGTTGTGTTGAAAACTTAATACTGCAATCCTGTGTACATTCTGTCGTCTTCACAAATGGATACAACTCCACGAAAACGGTCTAAAATTATAACATTAGCAGAGCATTCTTCTATGACACAGAGGCAAATTGCTGCAGAATGTCACATCGGTTTGGCTACTGTTAATTCGATCATAAAAGGATACAGGGAGACTGGATCCATCACACCCCAGAAAAAAGGAAACTGTGGCCGGAAAAGGAAGACTTCACCTGCAGATGATCATTTAATTGTCAGGAAAAGTAAATTAAATCCTAGACTAACTGCTGTCGACTTAACCCGCGAGTTAATGGCTACCACTAGGGCGAATATTCACGTCACAACAGTGCGGCGTAGGCTTTTGGAAGCTGGACGAAGGGCTCGTAAGCCTATTAAGAAGCAACTGCTAACCCCTGTTATGTGCAAAAAACGCTTAATGTGGGCAAAATTACATCAACACTGGACAGTGAATGACTGGAAGAATGTACTTTTTTCCGATGAGTCTCATTTCGAGGTCCACGGCCACCGTGCTTCTTACGTACCGAAAGGATCCGAAAAAGTAACAGCAGCTCATCTCCAACAAGCACCCAAATACCCCCCTAAAGTAATGTTTTGGGGTTGTTTTACACATGAAGGGCCTGGAGCATTAATACCTACAGTATCAAGGGAATGATGAATTCTGGCAAATATATTCACTTATTTTAAACCAGAATCGTACCCCAGCAGCAAAAATCATTTCCGGATGGCAGAGGTGTGTTCCAACAAGACCTGGTACCATGCCATACGTCTCGAAAAACTACAGAATTCTTCAACAAGAAGAATATTCAGGTACTCCCCTGGCCAGGCAACTCAACCGACATCAACCCCATTGAGAACTTGTGGTCAATTTGCAAAAGAAGAATGTAAAAAATGGATTGTTCTACGAAGGAGAAGAAGATTTCTGCCCTCATTGGTGTATGGTTTCGCGATGAAGAAATGAAGAATATTTGTGGGAAATTAGTGGAATCCATGCCAAATCGTCTCAGAGCTGTTATTAGGAATAAGGGAGGCCACATAGATTACTGAGGTATTTCTTAGATCCATTTTTTTAACCCGTTTGAGTGTTTTTGCATAAGTAATTACGTTGTCCGGATTAATTTGCACGCTACTGTAAAATGGCAAGTTGTAGCCGATTTAAGTGAACACCATATTTTAACGTTTTGGTGGCTACTTCATTCACAAACAACCCCCAGAATGTCTGGAGGACCACACCTGCTGTTGGCCGACAGGTCCATTGGACCTAGCTGGGAGATCTTGTTGATCACCAGCTTTCCCTCCTTAAGCCACTGGAGGACGATTTTAGTGCCATAGCAGGTCAGCACTAGGAACAGAAAAGTAGAAAGAGGAGGAAGGAAAGGGAAATGAACCCCTAGGCCTCGAATGCTCTAATGCCGTCGGGATCGAAGAAAGTAAGAGTTCAGTCAGAGGACTGGATAGGAAAGGGTAAAGAGGGAATTAGGTATTGCATAGAGGAAAATTATACCAAATTCAGTCATTAACTCATCAAACTGACCAGTGCTAATGGATGAATAGCCCTTCCCTTTAGTTCAGCTCGTAAAATTACCCTTACTAACAGCTGCACCACGGGAAGGTAGGGATGGGACATTGAGTATTTGTCCAGGTTGGTTCCTTAAAGCCTTCAATGGGAAGGATTAATGGCTCTCCCCCCTGTATCCGACAGATACCCTTTTGCAGTCATGTATAAAATATAGATACTATGTTAGCATCACTATTCAGTAGGTCCTACAATGTATAAAGCAATAAGTTACAAGGTGAATAAAAAGTACAGGACATTGCTTGTAGTTTTCCTATTTTCAGCTTTTTAAGAAACTTTATGTATAGCTGTCAAAAGAAAAAAGTGGCTGCACTCGTGAACAGCGAATATTTTCTGAGTCCACTTCGGTTAAGAGTGATGTTACACGATATACACGCTTATAGAAGCAGTTTCGGAACTAAGATGTTTAAGCAGAAGTCATTCATATCTGCGTCTCGTAGAGCAGAGGTAATGTGTTCGCTAAATGATTCGAAGGTTGTGAGTTCCAGCCTTATTCAAGTTATTTTATTTTGTTATCGTTCTTTAGCTATATAAAAATATTCAAGCTATCATTTGTATTCTGCTATTGTTCTTTAGCGATATAAATAATATTCAAGTTATCATATGTATTCTGTTATCGTTCTTTAGCAATATAAATAATATAAATTTAATAATAAATTTGAAAACAATATACTTGCATAATACTAGTGTTAGTTTTTTCTTCTTTTATTATTACATTATACTATCCTGTAACACAATGAAATGAAAAGGAGAATTTGAACCTGAAATGTTGACATTTAAATTCGCAAGTTCTTCCGACTGAGATTTGGGGCACAAGTAAAGAAGCATATGCGAAAAAATTGGCCCAATCCCCCTCCAAGACGTCCTGATGATTTGTGGAACCTCGTCCAGAATGCCTGGGATGCCGTGATTAAGAACACTTGCTACGTGAAAAGACTAGTCGATTCCATGCCCACTCGACTGCAAGATGTGATCGAGATGGGAGGAAGATGGACTAAATATTGAATCGTGGTGTTTTTTAAACTTTTAGTTGCTTAAATTTTCTATAGCAGACGCCAATAAGTTTATTTTGTTTCTTTCTTTCCATTTGCAGCCTTAATAAATAATGATGTAATCTTGTCATAATACATTAATGAATCTGATGTTAATTACTAAAACAGTCATAAAAGAGAGAGGAGCAATTATATTTTCTCTCTCTCTCTTAAAAATAAACATAAAAAACACTAGGTTGTGTTTGAACGCATGAGCTCTCGAATACCAGCTCGAAACGCTACATTACGCTATCACAGTAACACGGAGAACATTTTAATCATAACTGTAGATATCAGGCAACGTGGTTCAACAACATGTAACATGGTGTGTTTCCGAATTGTAGCGGAGATACCAGAAGGGAACTTAGTTTCTAGAGAGCGGCCATTTTTGACAGCGCTACAAAAGTTACAGGGCTGAAGAAACATATAGTTTGAACTTGTTTTCACAGGTGGTAAGTCTGTCGCTCGTTCTCCGAAATTTGAAATTTTTAAACCATTTCCTTTGTAACTCAAAAACTATTAAAGATAAGTGTATGCGATATTGCATTGTTGTCGTATATGTAATGATCTACAGTGTGAACTTAATATTTTTTCTTATTATTAATAGAAGAACATAAAATAGAGCATATTTTTAATTGAACATTTTAACGGAAAATAAAAAATTGAAAATTACTGCTTATACTTTAATGATATTGATTCACGATGTTACCAGAACTTTCTGGAATGGTCTGAAAAAAAAGAGATTAAAAATATTTTTAAAATTGTGGGGACTAAGAAGGAAACGGGGAAAGGTTATGCACATAACCAAAATGTCGACAACTTAAAATGTGACAATTTTTTAAAATCCAAGTAGCGGTTCTTGTAAACGAGGGTGTGCGTAATAACCTTGTAAATTTTCTACTCAATTGAATAAGGAATACTCGGGAATATAACAAATAAATTTACTTAGTTTTCATATAATATTTAAAATTAATGTCTCCCCTTAATCAGACAACGTACAGTAGGGGAGAAGTGGGTACAGTGAGACAGGGAGAACAGTGAGACATTTTTTATTAGGTGGTAAATTTTGATGTTGAAATGTTTGTGACAGTGAAGTTGTATGTTGCATGAGTAAAGTAATAGTATTTTCATACTCGATTTGATTCTAGTTATAAAGGTGAGTGATGAAAAAATAATTTGTAATTTTTCACTCTAGAAGTAAAATTTTGGCTTGTGTTTAATGAAGATTATATTGGAAATTAGAAATATGAATGTTTTATAACCTAATACTAATGGTATTTGACGTTATGTTTTGCAAAGTTTCGTCATTCTTGTTTTGATTTTGAAGTGATGGTGCCATTTTTAAAAGAACTATGCGTAAAAGGAACAGTGAGACATGCCATTGAAGGGTACACTGAGACGTCTCACTGTTCCCATTTACCAATGATTTGCAAAAATAAAATGTAATTATATTACATTTACCGGTAACTAACATTAAAATGAACTTACTAGTAACCAATTTACGAACTATAGCTTAAAATAATGGATACATTACATTTTAATGGCTTCTTAGAGCGTATTCCGAATCTCAGCGCTGAGCAATCCGATGGCATCACGGTGTTCCGAATTCCACCGATGACGTCATTGATGCTCCACCGGTGTCGCACCGGTGCCATCAACTTGCAGAGGTGGTGGCAGTCTCCATCAGCCGCCATCAGTGAATCTGATTGGATCTTGTATAGGGCGGGAATTTGCAATAACATCGTGCACTGTTGTGTCATGGCGGTGTGTTCTGCTGTATTGTTTGTAATGAGCACAATGTAAAAACAATATGTTAATGGCTTATGAGCGAACATGTCAACGGACCCGTTATTACTACCGGTTCAAGAAATAAATTGTTTATGCTATCTTTTCTTTGAACGAGATGGGAGTACGAAAATTTCGCAAAATTTTGCTACCGTAGCACAGACAACAACTTGTACAGTCGCTATGAGAGCCATCGATCCTTCCAGCAGTTTTGTTCCTTATTTCGCTGCAACGTGACGTCATTGATGCCACCGGACCGGTGAGATTCGGAATAGGCTGTTAAATAAAAAAAATATTCACAAAATTTAAAAATATATAAAAAATAATAAAAAATTAAACGAAATTCTTATAATTATAAGCTTTGTTGTCACCAAAAATTCATTTTTTTTTAGAAAAAGTTTGAAAAGTCATCGAAAATTCACTTTTCCAAATGTTCCAGTTGTTTCAATGGTTTCGAAGTCAGACATCAAAATGATTCTAAATAAGCCTACAGAACATGGCAAGATAAAGAGACAGCAAGCTTTCCTTTCTTTTGAAATAAATGTAAATCATTTCAATGTCCGTTAATAGACACTGGTGTCTCACTGTACCCTCCTGAATGGGAACAGTGAGACATTTGCATTTTTTTGACAAACAAATATTATATATTATGTCATTTATCTATTAACATTTTTGTATATGTATTATTATACTCCATGTTTTAATGTCTATGCCGTATCTTTCTCAAAAGTACAACGTCCCTCTTAAACAATGGTCTGTCATTGGTTTGCTGTTTGGCAGTAGAGGTTCTATCTCCAAATTCACATGAATTATCTTAAGGAACTTCACATTCCTTTTGATTATGTAATGTCTGTCCTTATAAATATTATCAAGGATTCTCTTCAAATATTACATCATCATCATCATCTGTATCGAAAAATCGAAATCGAAAAATCGAAGGAGAATTGGGAGGAAAATTTTATAAGGTACGCAAAACGCGTCCTTGCAAGGGGTTGGGGGCTGTACAAAACTAAATATGTGAGCTCCAAGCCTGTTGGCCACTAGTCTCACTCCGGGTTACGCTGCTCCTCTGAAGGAGCTCTAGAAAATTTTGAAGGGGAAGCCGAAATTGGACGTAACCTCTTAGGTACCACATACGCGAGGGGGGCTGAGATTGATCAAGTGATCAAGGAACGGGGCGAGGAGGAGTTGGCTGGTGTTTGCCGTTAGAATGGCAAGACGCCGTCATCTGTTGTTCGATGACAAAGCATATGAAGGCCGTCGGAAGAAGCGCCGTGTAATCTAATCTGCAATTTGAGAGGTCCCTGTCCTTTCAATTTGCGACTTATTGAGTGACCTCGTATATTTAATAGACTACTTATATTATCTGAACTAGGGCATACATCGTTTATAATAAGGGTGAAATATATATGGGAAAGGGCATATAGGTCCGTGGCCCATTTCTTATAGGGCTCATCCCGACATTTGTCTTACGCCTGAGGAAAACCACGGAATACCTTAGACAGGATGAGTTGTCTCATATAAGAGACTAGCCAATTTGGCTATTATGTAGGAGGTGATTGTTGTCCTGAGCCTTGTTGAATCGTCTCAATTTTGAGACAAGCCATTTGGCTATATGATGGCTCAATTACGAAGAGGGGGGAGAGATGTAATTAGTTAATTAATTTAAAGTATTTCAATTAATCCACTTATATTTGCCTTAATCAACTAACTTTTTTTTTCTTTAATGTATCACATCACATTATATTGTACATGTTTATTGTATTCAGGACCCTTGTGGTCACTCAAATTCTTTGAGCTGATGTCTATAATTTAGAATTTATATATATTGCACTTGATTTTAAAAATACTTCAATTATCACTTGCATACATATGTCTTAATATTTTGTGTCTCACTGTACCCACTACTCCCCTACGAGTCCGCACCTTTTTACTGCACAAGCCAATGACATTTTAAGACATTCTACGATCAGTAGGTGCTCCGTTTTTTGCAGCAAATACAGCAAAGTCTGCTTTGTGCTACATTTACAAAATAGACAATATCGTATCCAAAGCCCTACATGCACTTTATGCCCATTTTGTGTTCAACGGAGACGTAGAATCGTCTTGGGATCAAGGGCTATCATGGGAACGCTTTCGGGGTTGGGACAACGCTGACCCAGGAGATGTAGCCGCGTCCATAAAAGGAGAGGCGACAGTGCTAAAGTAGCAAGTTCGCTGCTCCAAGTGTCAGAAGGGATGCATAATCCAATACAACATGCGTACACACTTGGAATATTTGAAGAACAACATGCTTCCACAAGCTAAGTGTGACTATACAAAGGGTAGGAAATGTAGTCGACCGTAAAAACATGTACTTTCTTCCCTGAAGTCTTCGGAAGTTTAAATATTAAACATGACATACCTGAATTATTTCAAGAATTGTTAAACACTGGTTCCGATCCCAGGCGGCTGACTTCTACGACACAAGGATACAAAAACTGATGCCATGGCATGACAAATGTCTCAATTCCAGTGGGGGATATGTTGACAAATACCTCAATAATTGCTGTATCTGTTTCAATAAATCTTTCATAACTGCTTCAAAATTTAATATGGAAATATCAACCGAAAAAACTAAAAACATGGCTTTTTTAGGAAAAGATTCGGTTCCATCCAAAATCATTATAAATGACACATTAACAGAACGTCTGAATTCATTCAACTATTTAGGTTATAATCTATCATACATCACTGATTCGACCTGGTTGGCGAGTTGGTATAGCGCTGGCTTTCTATGCACAAGGTTGCGGGTTCGATCCCGGGCCAGGTCGATGGCATTTAAGTGTGCTTAAATGCGACAGGCTCATGTCAGTAGATTTACTGGCATGTAAAAGAACTCCTGCGGGACAAAATTCCGGCACATCCGGCGACGCTGATATAACCTCTGCAGTTGCGAGCGTCGTTAAATAAAACATGACATTTAAACATTTAACATACATCACTGATGATATAGACAACAAAATCTCAAAATTTCTAAAAATTGCTGGAAGCAGAGATCTGCATCGGACGTTTTCGCTCGAGCGCCAAGTAGTTCATAGCATAATCCGATAGGTAGCGCACATGCATGATGAGTAAAATTGTCACGAGCGATAAATTCTCGAACGGTATAAGCCGAGCGTTAGACATTCGTTCTTGTTACAGTGATGAACTGTGTAGTAACAGCATAGATGTTTATCATTTCAAAACTTTGCAGTGTTTAACTAACCTCTCCATAGTACAACCACAAAACTTTCTTCAAAATGTAATATAAATAATGTAGGTAAATGTTTCCCCCCCCCCCACACAGGAATGATTTTGTTTTTGCCACATCTGATAGATGTTATTGGATGTAAATGTAATTATTATAAACGGAGAACACAATCACGATAATGCAAGAACTGTATCAAGTTTTCTAGTAATAATAATAATAGTAATAGTAATAGTAATAATAATAATAATAATAATAATAATAATAATAATAATAATAATAATAATAATAATCTCTAATAATTAGTGTATCAATCTTTGCATCTGTAACAGTTGTGCAGCATGATTATTCGTTTTATTATATTTTCTGTGACGTTATCTCTGTACTAATATTGTTATTAATCTACTGCTATATCAATAACATTTTGTAAAATGTTTCTACATTGTCGCAGTATATAGGCGGAACACTATATATATGGACCTATCATACACTCAGGGACAAAAAAAAAAAGCGGACACTTCTATATTTGCTTGTATTTTGTTGCCAATTATTTCAAAATGAAACAAAACCCATTTAAACGAAATAATGTTTCATTTAGCACCTTATACGACAACATTCGAAAAAAAATCTCTGATGAGAAACTTTACAAAAAATTACAAATGGCGTATAACTATGGCATCGTTTGGTCTAACTGCTTTTTCATTTTATGGTGCCTTAAACATTAAAAACTCTTTTTAGTAACGGGTATTACCCCCTCTGGTTTGAATAACTGCATCCATACGTCTTGGCATGCTCTCAATTTGGTTAGCAATGTCTTCTTGAGGAATAAGTTCCCATTCTTCGCCAAGTGCTCGCCTCAACTCTTGTAACGATTCTGGTCTCGGTCGTCTATTCTTAACATGCCGTCCCAGCATGCCCCACACGTGTTCAATTGGGTTCATGTCTGGACTCCTTGCTGGCTATGGAAGAACATGGATTCCCACTTCTTGGAGATAATCTCAGACCGCATGGGCAATATGCGGCCGTGCATTATCATGCATTAAAACAAAATTATCGCCTACAAATTGGCCAAATGGCACAACATGATCAGCCAAACATCCATTTATATACTTATCAGCTATTAGTCTTCCATTTTCAACAAAAAAACCAACTCTGTACGAGCATCCGTACACACTCCTGCCCAAACCATCACTCCACCACCTCCATACGGCACATTTTCGGAAATACAACACTGTGAAAATCGTTCTCCCCTCCTTCTCCAAACTCTTTCACGTCCATCAGGTGAGCACAGATTGAAACGGGACTCATCGGTGAACAGAACACAGCTCCACTGTCCATTTCTCCAATCCCTGCGATCATTTGCAAAACGCAGTCGTTCAACTCGATGCATCCTGAGAAGTCTGGGACCAGTTGCAGGTCTACTTGATATCAGTCCACTTGCTTTCAATCTCCTTCTAACTGTTTTGGCCGAAATTGGGTGTCCATGCATGTTAACAAATTGCTGGGCTACACTAGTAGCTGGCAGGTTGCGCTCCCTAAGAACTCTCAACACCATATACCTGTCTTCATTTGGATTTGTAGCTCTTGGACGACCCGAACCTGGTCTTCTGGTATATTCTAGGGTCTCTCTATACCGTTTTATGGCATCATGGGTTGTGCTTCTAGCCATATTCATAACATTTGCAATGTAACGTACACTGCGTGTATCATCGTAAAGGGCTACAGCTCGAGCCACATCTTCAGGTCGCATCTTGTTTTAAGACAAATGTTACAACCCCACTTAAACTCAGAAAATGTAAAAATAAAGAAATAACGAATGATAACGATAATGAAGCACAAAATGGTTGAGACAAAATTGTTATAGCTGAGACTCCGAAAGCAAAATTGGAATATTTGGTTGTAATGGCTTGTTTATGAAACAAAAAACAATCAACACGTCTCCATAAAAACAGATGGCTAACGTAATATTGTATGAGAAGATAATGTTTTGCAAAATACCAGCAAATATTAAAGTGTCCAGTTTTTTTTGTCCCTGAGTGTATTATGTAACTTATGTGGTAAATCAAATATTGAATAATTATTAATTAGCAATAATAACTGTATATCGAAGTTTTTCATACTATTTTATTTATAACTTCATGTTCCTGTTTTGGTACGTTTCATTGACTGTTCCATTAAAGCAGAAAATAAAGCCTTATTTTTACCGTGTGAGCAAAACATATATGTATCTTATCTGTCGCCTTCAATACAAGATAAGACATCTCGGTGAGATGACCTTGTACTGTGCTTCTATTTATTACAAGAGTATCACGACCGATCGTATCTCACTCGAGGGTGCGACACTCGACCGAGTTCAAGCTAGCGATTTAACTCCAATGCAGCTCTCTGGCTGGAACCATCAACAGTGTATTCAAACCTTCCCAAGTACAAAGACATACAAGGCTGAGAATCTACAAAACTCTCGCAAGACCAGTTTTGGCTTATGGCAGTGAAGCATGGACACTAAGAAAATACGACGAAAGACGGCTAACAACTGCCGAAATTAAATTCATGCGATAAACTGCTGGATACTCTCTTCTCGACCATCATCGGAACGTATATATTCTGAAGGAATTAAAAACTGACTCTATTGTCCATTATCTGCAGCAATACAGGCTTCAGTGGCAGACATCTCAAGAGGATGGATTGCTCTAGATCAGACCTGCACAAACAGCGCTCAACGAGCGCGCGCACTCCTTCGGAGCGGGAGAGCCGTGTTTAGAGCTCGCCGAAAGGGAGAGGAAGATACGTCAGAAGAGGGAAACGACCACTCAGCTATCTACAGACGTGGACAAATTATTAGCAAAATTGAAGATTTTTATTATATATTTTTAGAAAATATGATTCTTCAATTTAGATTACAGTTGACCTTTTTGTGTATTTCCAAATAATTAGCCAAATTGAAGATTTGTATTGTATATTTTTCAAAATTTAACTCTTCAATTTGGACCACATTTGATATTTTTGCATATTTACAAATTATTAGCAAAACTGAAGGTTTTTTATTGTATATTTTTACAAAATTCGATTCTTCAATTTGGACTACAATTGACATTTTGGATATTTCCAAACTATTAGAAAAACTGAAGATTTTTGTTTTATATTTTTACAAAATTTGGCTCTTCATTGCAGTTGACATTTTTTCTAATTTACAAATAATTAGCAAAATTGAAGATTTTTATTATATATTTTTACAAAACTTGACTCTTCAATTTAAACTACAGTTGACATTTTTGCATATTTCTGTCTACTGTAATGATGGAAATATGCAAAATTGTTAACTGTAGTCTAAATTGAAAAGTCAAATTTTGTAAACAGAATTATCATAAAAATCGTCAATTTTGTTAATAATTTGTCCACGTCTGTATAGTGGAGTGCAGTGTGTATTCTCAGCAACTGTTTCACGTTGCTTACCTACTGCTACAGTACAGTATGGAGAAATCTAAAAGACGGAAAACTGATGATCAGGCAAATTCTTTCAATGTTGCATGGAAAAATGCTTATTTTTTCATAGCTCCTGGAGTAAATGCTCAGTGCTTTATCTGCCACAACATTTTGAAAGGTAGAAATAAACATAACATAATGCGTCATTACGAATCCAGACATAAAGATAGGCCTACTTACGATTGTTTTTGTTGCTGAAAATCGCAGAGAAAAGGTTCAGGACTTGAAAGCTGCATTATTACCTGAGGTAGGTACAGTCGGTATTTATTTTTATGAATTTGAAATACATTGTCTTATCAGAGGTACTTTCTTAATTACTTCTACGCCTGAGATTGCGGGTTCGATTCCGGGCCAGGTCGATTGCATTTAAATGTGCTTAAATGCGACAGATTCATGTCAGTAGATTTACTGGCATGTAAAAGAACTCCTGCAGGACAAAACTCCAGCATACGAGCGACGCTGATATAACCTCGGCAGTTGCGAGCGTCGTTAAATAGGCCTAAAACATAATATTTAACGATTTACAGATCGAACTTATTGATCTTCATTGTGACCTAAGGGCTAAAGATCGTTTTAATAATACTACTAGCCTGGTTGAGTTTTACAAGACTAAACATTAGCAGTAATATCCACGACTACACAGGCTGGCTGTGAAAATGATTGCTATGTTTGGGTCAACATTTATATTTGTGAGCAACTGTTTTCTACAATCAACTTTAATATAGGCAGGCATCGAACATCTTTAACTAATGTTTTATTACGATCAGTAGGCTACTGTTCCTTTCAGCTGCCAACAGCATAAAACCTTGATTTCATGTACTGATAAATAAAAATATAACAAAATGGTGTCGTACACTTAAGTAGCTACAGAATTTCTATTATTTCTATAAAATAAGTATTTCTTTATTAATTAATAATAGTCCAAGATAGTTTTTCAAAGACTGAACGGGAATTCATTTCATGAACACTCATCGTAGTACTTTCTTTTATGTATATTTTGTACGAGATCACCCCTTCTTCCAGTCCACTCTTATACAGAGCGCAGCTAATATCGGCATTCCGCTCATGAGCTGTGAGCCGGCTCGGAGAGCGCAAACCTTGTGCAGGCCTGCTCTAGATGGGCCAGGCAGATTTTGTCGTATGTCCCAAGAGGTCGAAGAAATTTAGGAAGATATAGGAAACGCTGGCAAGAGACCGTAACAGATTCACTGGGGTCTAACACTTGAAGGCTAATGATTATTATGATGATGATGATGATTATGATTATGATGATAAATCTTTCCATGCAATTGTGCTTTATTTTTCTGTAAACGTCCCGAAGGAAAATCACTCTCTGTACGGCCTCGTAATTGCGGTCGAGTGGTCAAAATTTGTATAAGCACTTCTTTTGACATTATTAACATGGCGGAAGAAAAACAAAAAATTTGTTAATCTGCCTCCATCAGAATGTGCACAACTGGGGCCGCAAAGTGCAGAAAGTTTTTCAAGTTTAGTGCGGACAGAAAATGCAATATAAAGTTATGTAAAACTGCATTTATCCGAAGTATAAATATTTAACGAGTGGCGAAGAAGAGAAGGCAAGAGCCAGCAGGAGGATGACATCCGGCACGCAAGAAGCAGTTTGAAGCAATGCTGAGACCCAACGCTGCCAAAAATATATAGAAATGCTTTTTGTCACTTTGTTATTTAAATGAGGAGGGAAGTCGTATACGGAGGCGCTCTGCTCCACAGTGGCCACGCACTGATACAAAGCTTTGATAACGATCCCCGTAGTTTAGAACTCGCTCAAAGAAAACAGAAGCGACGGAATTAAGTCAACATGGCTGCCTAGACGGAATTTAATTATCGCCATAAAAGAAGTCTAATGAACTTTACATGCCAGCTTAATAAGGGAAACTATGCGAGCCTCCGCTGTGCCGTATTTTCTTTCAGGTCGGCCGTGCTTCGCAAAAGAAACGTTAATGACGCTTTCTTTGACATTTGCATTTTCCCCGCCCCCTTTGTTCATTCGATTCCGATTTTGAACTTCAGTTCAAATGTGACGCCCTTTTGATTTCAAAATAAACCTTCGGCATGTCATGTTTAATATAATTTGGAACTTAAAAGTAATTACTACAATTCCTGAATAATACAGGACCAACTTTGCTGCTCTCTTTACGAAGAACAGATATATGATGCAGAGGAGTTCTGATCGGACTCCTCATATTTATACATTTATACATTCCAATCACGTACCGAAAATTCTTTTAAAACAGTCCTTGCATAGAAGAGATTAGATATACGAGGCAGAGAAGTTCTGATCGGACTCCTCATATTTATACATTTATACATTCCAATCACGTATCGAAAATTCTTATAAAACAGTCTTTGAATAGCAGAGATTAGATATGTGATGCAAAGGAGTTCTGACGGGACTCCTCATATTTATAAATTTACAGTATACATTCCAATTAAGTATCGAAAATTCTTTTGAAACAGTCCTTAAATAGCAGAGATTAGATATATGATGCAGAGAAGTTCTGACTGGATATCTCATATTTATACATTTATACATTCCAATCACGTACCGAAAATTCTTTTGAAACAGTCCTTAAATAGCAGAGATTAGATATATGATGCAGAGGAGTTCTGACTGGATTTCTCATATTTATACATTTACAGTATACATTCCAATCACGTACCGAAAATTCTTTTGAAACAGTCCTTGAATAGCAGAGATTAGATATACGATGCAGAGGAGTTCTGACCGGACTCCTAATATTTATACATTTGCAGTATACATTGCAATTACGTATCGAAGATTCTTTTAAAACAGATCTTGTATAGCAGAGATTAGATATATGGTTCAGAGGAGTTCTGACCGGACTCGTCATATTTATAAAGTTACAGTATACATTCTAATTAAGTATCGAAAATTCTTTTAAAACAGATCTTATATAACAGAGATTAGGTATATGATGCAGAGGAGTTCTGACTGGATTCCTCGTATTTATACATTTATGGTGTATCCAAAACTACTTCCGACCTGACAAATGACACATTTAGAATGTTACCATGGCAACCATTCAAATCAACCAATAACGAGAGACGCGTATCCATGGTAACGGGACGGTGTTGCCTTGTCTATGTTTACAAGTTGCACGTGCATACAATGCCCGGATGGTTAGCGCGTGCGTGTGTGAATTAAAAATATGGTTTAGTTTTATTATTTTAGTGAATCGATAATTATTGTGTTTAAATTAGCCTATATTGCACGTATTATTTTCGTTGTCATTGGTGAAGTGTGTGGCTATTGTGTGTTTTCTGGTTTATGTGAGAGTTTCTAAACAGGTGACTTGTGCAATGTCGGAAGGAAGGAAATGCAGGCGGAGAAATAATATTGTACAAGGTGCCCCGTTAAAGAGTTAAGCGCAAGAGATGGTGTGTAACGTAAGAGAGTATTTTGGGAAGGAAAAAAGATAATGGCGGGTCTCTTTTACCTTTGGCGCAAGTCGTAATGAGAACTGCTGTTTGTGTTAAAATTAATAAGAGCACTGTTATCGATATTGGAAAAGAAAAAGGCCGTGTAGATGAAGATGATGCAGGGTCCTCAAGACGTGAAACTCCGGGGAAAGGGAAAAGCGTGGAAAAGTGTAACAAATATAGATGCTTTCCAGCAAAATGCTTTTCTAACAGTATTACATGGACGAATACTGGCACTCATAAAAGTAAAGGTATCATATTAAATTTAAACTTGGTTTTACAGTTTACAGTTCTTTCAACGCTTTTCTAGCAATATTACATCACATTAAAGAATACCGGTGCTGCTGATGCTGCCAAAAATAATAATGTACACTAATTTTAATGCATAAATTGGTTAACAATGTATTACGTTCGTGTCAGCTGTTCGTTACTGCACTCTATCGGCAGCGCGCTAGCTTACAAGTGAGATGAACAACATGACAACATTGCTGCCCCTTCTCTGTAAGCTGTCAAGTCGGAAGTGGGCAGGGTATAGTTGCGCCCCACGGTCAGGTAAGATGCAGCTGATAAAAAAGGGTCCCTGTTTTGTGGGCATAGTTGCGCTCCGTTCCCATCAGGTAGAGAAAAGAGGCATGGCATAGTTGCGCTCCGATGAAATAGGTAGAGAAAAAGACACTACGGAAACTCGAGCCTCGTAATCAACCAACCTTATTGATTTCTTATCGATTTAACATTCATTATCGATATCGTTAAAACACCATGAAGTTGGTAGTACTTTATTAACTGTTTTTCTACTGTTTATGCAGTGATTATCGATAGCCTACCGTTAAAATGAACACCATGAAGTTGACAGTACTTTATTAACTGTTTTTCTACTGTTCATGTAGTGATTATCGATTGTCTACCGTAAAAATGGACGTCATGAAGTTGGCAGTACTTTATTAACTGTTTTTATACTGTTTATGCAGTGATTATCGATAGCCTATCGTTAAAATGAACACTATGAAGTTGGCAGTACTTTATTAACTGTTTTTCTACTGTTTATGCAGTGATTATCGATAGCCTACCGTAAAAATGAACACCATGAAGTTGGCAGTACTTTATTAACTGTTTTTCTACTGTTCATGCAGTGATTATCGATTGTCTACCGTAAAAATGGACATCATGAAGTTGGCAGTACTTTATTAACTGACATATTCAAATGAGTGAGCCGATTGGAATATGGGGCCTTAGCAGTCTTGATATTTTATTAGTGATTTTCATACCGTCTGTGACGTATACTGTTTATGCAGTGATTATCGATAGCCTACCGTTAAAATGAACACTATGAAGTTGGCAGTACTTTATTAACTGTTTTTCTACTGTTTATGCAGTGATTATCGATAGCCTACCGTAAAAATGAACACCATGAAGTTGGCAGTACTTTATTAACTGTTTTTCTACTGTTCATGCAGTGATTATCGATAGCCTACCGTAAAAATGGAAATCATGAAGTTGGCAGTACTTTATTAACTGACATATTCAAATGAGTGAGCAAATTGGAATATGGGGCCTTAGCAGTCTTGATATTTTATTAATGATTTTCATACCGTCTGTGACGTATAGTGAAGTTAATTTAAAATGAATGTTAAGTTTAGTGGAAAGGGTAAAGAGTTAATATTCACAATGGTTCTAAGTTTCAATTTTCGAAACCCTGTACCGTAGGGTTAAGATATCGGTGTACAAACAAAAAATGCAGTTCATTTATTGTGTGTGATCGATTAAATAAGTGTTATTTTAAATAGCAAAATTGATCATATGCTAGGCCTACCTGATTTCAATGCAGCTACCATTATAATATTTTTAAGTAATTTATTTATTTTATGACAATCACTTTCGTGTGTACTATGCCCATCGGGGCGCAACTATTCTATTTCCATTCTGCTACCTGATTTCTTCGGGGCGCAACTATGCCATGCCTAGGCCTCCCAATTGACCGCGGGGCGCAACTATGCCATACCGTCGGAAGTATTTTTGGTCACACCATAATACAGGACCCAGTCTCTTGCGATTTGCTTTGCTGTATCTCCTTAAATCTTTATACTGAATGTAGCACGAAGAATAAGGTGGAGGAAGTGCATCGACCGTGTTGGGGCAGACGTCGCTTCCAAGGATATAGAATTATAAATAAGGATTCGTGTTGGGAGAGGAAGAAATCAAAGACTCGGGATGTGCAGCCGAGTGAAGATAAGCTGTGTTCGATTTGGTGCAATAAAACTGTCTGCCAGTGAACGTCTCGTACCAAAAAGCGACACTCACAGCATACGAAACTCAAGAGACGTGGGCTTCTCGTTTTAATGACGAAAAATCCTCGTCCTAACGAGCGGCTGCTCATTACTTCAAAGAATTCTTTAATGCTGCCGAGAAGATGGCGAAGTAAACAAGGAGTCGACGAAGAGATAGCATCATTATTATAACGGATGAAAATTGCTCATATAGCGACTTTTAGAATTTTTACAGAAGTTAAATGAACTGTACAGGTTCAAAGAACATATTATTAAAAATATATATGTCATTTTCGCATTCTTCAATAGGTTCATAGGACTGATTTCGTACTAGGGTAAGGTTGCCTATATCGCACCACTTTAGCATTTATAAATTTTGTTGAACAATACAGTTTTTATTTTCTGCATTCCTTTACAGAACATTTACCTTTGATGTAAAAAAGAATCCTTGAATTTGATTTAATATTTTTTAGTTAAAATGACATTTTCGAAACACATTTCAGTGGTGCCATTTAGGCAAACAGTTTCCTAAATAGCACCTGCGGTTTCTTAAATCGCACCTCTTTATCTGCAGGGAACAGGATGAAGGAAAGCTTTTAATATTAAACATATTGAGGAGTATTTGAATGAATAATGTAATAAATGCAAATTACAAGTTTATTGAAATTAATGAAAGAGAGTAACGCATCTTCAAATGAAAATGAAAAAAATAGAGCGAAAATTACGTAACATTTAAACTTTCTAAATGCGTTTTTTATTGTTATATATATTTGTCATGTGCTTCACCAGGCAGTTCAGACTGTAAACTGAGTCACCTTTTCTTCACGATTATCTCGAAGTTCACTGTTGATGTAACCTGACTCAGAGCAAACAAATAACGATCCTGGAGGAGCACCAGCTGATGATGAAGGATGCACTGTTTGACGTTTAAAAGTTATCACAGGTGGCACAAAATATCTGGTGCGCTTGTACAACACACACTTGTTGTATTAACGCCCTTTTCACCACTTGATATTGCACCCACCTGATGCATTCCTAGTTCAGTCAAAATTTTTGGAGCCTTCTTTTGTACGGTTAGAATTGCTACAGTTGCTCATATCGCACCGGTGCGAATTAGGCACCTACAAAGTGGTGCGAATTGAGAAACTACGTCATAAGTTATTATTTCCCTCATTCTAGCCTATAATCACCACATGTTCGAAAATCCTACTAAGTTAAATGTTCTTTAATACCTCTTTAAACGAATAACATCTTAAGATTATGGATTCCTTTGCATACAAATCCGTTATTTAGTTACAAAATGTTAGCTAAATATACATCCACCTGAGCGATTATATTAGATACACTATCACCACGCTGCTGACACAAAGAAGTGGCAGAAATCAAGTGGCATGGTGGAAGTTCATATGGTAGATTGTAACAATACCACTAGATGCCACATTACTACAGTAACTTGTTTTAAACTAGCAGTGGTGCGATTTAGGAAGCGGTGAGATTTATGCTACTCTACCCTATATGAAACTATTTGCCTCAGGCAAATGTCCACAGAAACATTCCGGAGTTATAAACTGCTATAATTCTGTCACTATGTGTTTTACGAAATTCATACCCATGTCATTAGGGTAAAAACATGTTGGAGTAGTTCATTTCGCTTCTCCGAGTAGCGCACCTCGCCATTCACTCGCCGTGCATCTCGCATCTCACCTCAGCAGGACATAGTGAAGCAATTCACCTCGCCATGATTCTCGCCGTTACGCGGACAATGAGTACAGATGTGAGATTCTCCATGAATACGTGGTAAATACTAATAAATTTATTGGTCGTACATGTTAGTACTTAAAAAATGTTTACAAATACTGACAGTGTTAGCGATTTATCTACGAGTACTGCAATGAAGTGGTGGTTACTTTCCAACAGAAGAAGAAAATACAGCGTGCATCCAATCAATGAGGAACGCACTAAACTTGGTGAATTCTATCAATTATATCAGCAGCTTAAGGCATTTCCAGATATATTTTACGAATATTTAAGAATGTCTCAGTCAACGTTTAATTACATCTTGATGCTAGTAGAATCTAAAATCCAAAAAGTGTACACTAACATACATAAACAACCAATCAGTGCTGAAGAGAGGTTGGTAATGACTCTCAGGTAATTAATAATTATACAGTATATAATAATGTACTATTATCAAAATTTAACTTATTACTTACTGTATTATTAGCAAAAATCTTTTACTGTCAATCACAATAAGGAACACATATTCTTTCAAAATATTGTGCAAAAGTTTGACGTCGGTATAAACACTTTTTGTTCTGAAAACGAAATGAATAATAATAATAATAATAATAATAATAATGATGATGATAATGGCTTTAAAAATGAACATACTGTAATATAATAAGCAATTAAGAACTGCAAGATTAAAAAAAAATAATAAGAATTTCCTTCCAATCTTATGCCTTGAGAGGACGGATGGAAAGAATCATGACTCAGAACGCTAGTTTCAGGCAGCTGCATCTTGAAAATCAAACCAGTTTGATTCCCGCTGAACGGCGAGATGCGCGGCGATATGCGTGGCGAGATGAACAACTCCAGCATGTTTTTACCCTTAGAAAGAACAGCTCAAACAGCGTTGCCAACCTGAACACGAGAGCGTCGGCTACAAACATCCCGAAATTCAGCTACAAACACTGAAATTAAGCTACGCTCAAAACTTTAAGAATTTGCGTATATGTTTCATTGTTATTTGAAGTCGGAGTACGGTTATTTTTGCGGACTAGGCGACCCCTAATAAAAACTCTGCTGTGTGCCGGGAAGTTCACAAACAGAGGAACTGTCAGGTTACTGGTTTACTTTTGGTGGGTAGGCGACCCCTAATAAACCGCCTGACGGGTGTCTGCAAATTCACGAGTACAGAAATTGTCTGTTAGGTTAATAGGCGCTATTCACATAATAGGAAAATAAAACTGAAAATAGCAATGCTATCCTTGCCATAAATGCGGGTCACATTGTTCAGAATTCAATCTGTGACACAAAGTTTCTACCGGTATGTTTTCATAACTTTAATGAGGAAGTGAGGAAATTCTGTTGGGTATTAGTATGAGAAAATAAATTTGTTAAAAGTGTTTACACATAAAATTTGAGTATTCACAGATGGTCGCTCGATCGAAACTCAATTCGGCTACATTTTGACATTCGGCTACGACCATTCTGCTACAAGCTACATGATAAAAATCAAGCTACGTTTAGCCGAATTCGGCCACGGTTGGCAACGCTGAGCTCAAAGAATTTCAGGAAATGCGTAATTGATAATTGTTGACCGAAACAACAGATGGCAGCACAAGAGAAAGAAAAAAAAAACCGCCGTTTCCACTATTTCGCTTGTCATTAGGGCATTGTTGTTTCCAAGATCCTATGTTCTCGCCTGCGATTTCACTGTATTAAATTTTAAAATACATCATGGGCAATTCACAGCGCGCATAAAGCTAATAGACTCTGAATTTTATTTGCTTCTCGCCTACATGAATCCTTTCTTTGTGCGTTACATTCGGTCAACGCTTTCATAATTCCGCTGTCATCTTTTCCTTATACACTTGTATGTCTGTACGAGCTCCATTGTCTTCAACATTTTCAATTAAACTTTTGACCTTTAATTTCTCTCTAATGTCAACATGGGAACTGAGTGTTAAGAGAAGACTGAATATTTTCAGCTTTTTAGTGATGGAAGTCAAGAGAAAATTCTGCTTTCTCAGAAGCATAGAAGTGTAGTCTCCATCATACACAGGAGAAAAACTGTGTTTATTAAACCAAATAATTCAAGTTTTCTTAGAAATATATGAAAATACAGGAGTCCAGTAAAACGTGAGATAATTTGCATTCTCAGAAACTTCGTCACAAAAGAGGTTTACATGAAAATAGAAAAAAAAAAAACATTCTATTGAGAAGACAATTGTGTGGATGGAAGTTCGGACAGCGAACCTATAAAGTTAACTACGACGCGTGTTATAGAAATCGTGTTGTTTACATCAACTCAGGATGGTACAGGGATTGCTATGCTTGAATCAAAACATTGGTCGGTACATTTAGGTGACTAAAACAAATAGAGTACAACACAGATTTACGAAAGTGACTTACCTCATTCTTTTCCTTGTAGAAAATGGTTTAGTTTAATCATTTTCTCGACAGTATTATCAGCGGCTTTGGGAATCGTTTCAAATGTTAGATGTTTCTTCTAGTCATGTTTTTTTTTTCTCGTTGTTGGTAACTCTATAGCTTCTATTAAATGTTTTATGCTTGTGCTAACAGATGGAGTTACTTGTCAACAATGTGACGCTGAAACGTGTGTTCAGGTTGCTGCCCAGCGACAGTCCTGATGTATTTTTATATTTGTGATGATTGGTTAATTAATATTAACCCGGCACACTCACAATCACACTCAGATTCATACAAATTTCCAGACTCTAGACACCCAGGGAATTCTTCTTCTTCAAGAAAACTTCACCGAGAGCCGAGCCGGGACCTCCTGATCTGGAAGCCAGCATGCTGACCAACAGACCACGGAGACAGTCAAAGTGTTTTTGTAAGTCACAAAACATTTTAACTTTCATTTCTAACTTACATTCTTTGTTTACGCCATAATACATAGGTCATTCAATAATTAGTGGCAAGAATGTTTGTATGTGGCGCTATCAGCGGGAAATGATCCAAGCTAACAACAATGAGAAAGAAGATCATCTGAAGTGTGTTATCTGTGAGAAGTGTTGCCAAGTCAGCGGTTTTGTAGCTAAATCTGGTGTTTTCAGGACTATGTCAGCTACAAAATTTTACCGTAAGCGGCTAGCTATTTATTTAGCGTTTTTTTATGATTCCGGCAGAGGGAAATTATATTTTTAGTTCTTTTTCTGTAAAGATGTTATAATTGTTTTTATATGTACTTGCGAACAACAATGTTAGTTAATCATAAACCAGAGTTTAGTATGGTATTATCACACTTTTTCATTGTGCGAGTATAGAATATCAACGTTTTATGTTAACTCGATTTGGTGCAACCACGTCCGTTTCCTGCCTCATCCATTGTTGTTGTACAAAGAAGGCATGGCACATTCGTTAAACTCTTAGTCTAATCTTGTAGGCATTGTTTCTGTAAATGAATCGATGTATTTAATCATAAAGAATAGATAATGAACTGAATTATTATTTTCATTTATGATATATTATTTATCATTCCGCATTACAGTTCATGTAACACAGATATACTAAACACTTAAAACCAGACTCATTGTTGGCAGGTACGTCTCCTACTCAGTGTGTGAAATCAGATTTCGAACCGACTGGTGTGATTGTGAATGTGATTATTTCTGAAGTTCCAATATAATATTCTTGATCTATTTAATTCAATTTTGAAGAAATATGCCGCGTAAAACTCTTTAAGAATATGAAGACGATTTGCATAGAACATAGAGCCTACAAAGTGACACACACTTTCCATAATTTAATCTATATTTACATAAAATTCTTCAGTTCCTAAAACTGTATAGTTTATATTTCAAATTTGGAAGTGATGTTTTAAGAAAATTCTGGAGTTTTTTTTAACTACAGTTTAGCGGGTTTTTTAAGCTTGTGCAGCGGTAAATGGAATTATGAGTTGGCAACACTGTCTGTGAGTTTGAAGACAATAATCTCATTTATAAGATATTTGTAGTGAGTTTGATTTGTAGACTGTTATCTGTAGTGCTCTAAAATGTTCAGCAAATACGAACAAAGATGCTTCATCAAAATTCAGATTGCAAGAGGCAAGAATGCTCGACAATGCCATACTGCATTACTGGAAGCTTGAGGAAGAGAGCCTTCACCATATCGTACCATGGCTAGGTGGTCATATGCATTTCGCAACGGGAGGGAAGATGTTCATCAAAAACGTGGAGCTGGCAGACCGCAATCGGCAAGTGATGATGTGCATGTGAACGTTGTTAGAGCACTGCTGGAAGAACACCGTTGTTGGACTTGTGTTGAAGTAGCAAAGGAAGTTGTAATTGCTCCTGGTACGATTCTTCACATACTTAAGAAGTTAAAGATGAGGAAAATCTGCGCTCGGTGGGTTCCACACAATCTTAACGAGGAAAACATGTGGCAGAGAATGGAAACAGCGAGATTGCACTTAGAACGCTATGGATGTGAAGGCGAGCGTTTCCTTCTACTTATCATATCTTTAGATGAAACCTGGGTTCATTGACACCAACCAAAATTGAAGAGATAATTGTTTGTATTTGTTAAACATTTTAGAGCACTACGGATAACATTATACAAATTAAACTCACTACAAATATTTTATAAAAGCGATTATTGTCTTCAAACTCACAGATAACATACATCAGATGCTCTTCTTTCTCATTGTTATCAGCTTGGATCATTTACCGCTGATAGAGCCACATGAAAACATTGTTGCCACTAATTATTGAATGACCCATTAATATTTTCGTCCTTGATTTAAAAAATTGTCATCTCCGAGCCCTTTTACAAGAACAGGCAAAGTTGCAGATTTTATTGGCGGCATTTTAATACACTTTCACAGTACCTTCACTAGATCACAACTGAACTCCTGACGAGAAGTTTACTTTGTAAATATAAAGTAGGTATGCTGTGTTCAATCAATCTATTGAATGTACTAAACAATTCATTACCCGCACCCATTAAACTTAGAATGAATAGAGCTCCCTTCACGCAACGTCCTTCGTCTTGCGTACGAACTTGAAGGTACATCAGTAAAGTAAACAACTAACGTCATGCTTTAGCCAGTGTTCCTTCACCCTTAACTTGGCAAAGCTTCATTTCTCACACTAGTTTATTAAACCTTGTCGGACCGTAAAGAAAACAACTATCGCAATGTCTATATTTTATATGTATGTATTTACACTGCAAGTGGGCAAGCACCCGGTGGCAGTGGTATATACAATATTAACAATACACAGTTAAAATGATAAGCAATACACAATAAAATTTACAATACGCAATACAATTTACAACACATATACAATTTTATACACAATACAATAAGAATACACAATACAATTTAACACAATAATAATAAAACATAAAATAAAACACCTAATTTTACAACACAACCTACATAATTATGTATAGGTCCTACATAAGTTTCAATAGTCTTTCACTTTACTCTCATCTCATTCCCTGTAGTGGCACTATGACGCATTTCACTGACACTTTAGCACACATTTCACTGACACTATAGAACACATTTCATTGACGCTATAAATTATCACTGATCGGAACTGTTCACTGCACTGTAAAACCATAACTTCACTGACTCACCTCGCTTCACTGATACAACAGTTCAAATAAGTCAAATAATTGCATTCTTATGCATACTTATAAACAGAACTACATTTAAACTAAACATTTCTAGTCTAAGGCCCTCTTACACGCTATTTTTAAATAATTTACAATTCAAACCAAGGAAGTAAACTCGTCAGGCTAGATAAATACATGTCACCTTAAAAAATTAAATGTTGAATGTCACCTTAATTTTAATTTGCACTTTATATACAACTCTTTAAATTATTCTTGAATCTCCTTAAGGAAGGACAGCCCTCAAAGACCGCTGCACGTAGGTCATTCCAATCATTTATAGTTCTATTTAAAAATGAGAATTTACATACATCCGTTTTCTGTTTCCTACATTTGATTTTAAAATCATGATCGTTCCTACCATAGTACGTTGGCTTTTCTAACCGAGCCGTTATGTCTACCCATGCTTTCTGACCTAGATGTGCTCTATACAATGATGTTATTCTAGTTTTCCTACTTCTGTTTTCCAAAGTTTCCCATTTAAGTTCTTTTATCGTATCGTTCCCATCTTCTCTTTTACCTTTAACAAATTTAGCTGCCCTATACTGGATTCTTTCTAAGGAATTTATCTGATATATTCTATAGGGATCCCAACACGTAGTTCCGTATTCCATTAACGGTCGCACTAATGTTAGATATGCTATTTCCCTCGATTTGGGGCTAGCCTTTCTCAAGATTCTCATAATAAAGTGAAGTGCCCTCCATGCTTTGCCTGTAACATTATCAACATGCTCTCCCCAAGAAAGTTTGGAGTTTAAATACACTCCTAGTGTACAATATTATAGTATTGTGAAATAAAATTTTCCTACTAATTTTTTTTCTATTATTCTATTAAAATTATAGCATATAGCCTATTAACCTGTTATATCCTATAGGATACATGGTCAATTTAAGGGTAAACGTGTAGCCTCCTCTAGGCAATGTTTTGGTGTCCAGACTTCGTTCTCTAATAACAAGTGGATTTTGCTGAACATATGCCTATTAAAATTTCCTATTTCTTGAAAATGTAGCGCAAAAAACACAGTAGAACTCATCGCTGTATCATATACTGTCTTGGTATTAAACATTGCAAGAAATTATGTGGAGGTAGTCACTGACCTGATAAGCGTCTTTGATGTTGATTATCTCTTTACTTTGGGCCACAACGCCGGCAATTCCAACCCCGAACGGAATTCGGATCTCTTCAGCGCGAGCTTTTCGCACAGCATCCTCCAGCTCTGAAAAGAAGAAAGCGCGATGGTTACATTCAGAACAATATTCTGGCCACAACATATTTATTCTATTGATGTTGGAGAATAATGGATGAATGTATTATCAACTGAGATCTTCAAAATGTGTTTATCAATTTCTTTGGCTTAAGAAATTAGCGAAATATGATGGCTGAAGGACAGTTGTGGAAAGATATACCTAAGCCAGATCTAAATTTCCATTCTTGTCCCTCCTATTAAATATTGTATACATCTTCAAGTTATTTTACTACTAATACAATTTAATAATTCTGCTGCTGATTTGCAGTTGACCACGAGGGTCCAGAATACAAACAAATTGTACAACAATTATACAGTTTAAACATTGAATTTAATTATTATTTATTCTAATAATAAATTAGATATGTAAAACTTTCAATTTCTGAACAAAGAGATACTTTGAAACGTGTATTTTTTTTAACTTGAGAGAGTTTTAGAACTTTCTTAATTCTGTGGCCGGGAGGAAAAAGGTCTCAAGTCAATTTTTTGTTAAAATGAGATTTTTATATATTCTGAAAGCGGAAACGATTCTCTACAATCTGGTAAAATGGTTAAAGTCAAATAAAGACTCCTGACTGGATTTATAGAGAGTTACCAAATGTCCTAAGTACTTTTTCAAGCGAGCACACACAGAATAATAATAATAATAATAATAATAATAATAATAATAATAATAATAATAATAATAATAATAATAATAATAATAATAATAATAATAACAATAATAATAATAATTCTTTTTTTTTATAATAATTCTTTGGCATGTAGCACGTATGGGCGAATCCAAAAACGCATATAGAGTGTTAGTTGGTAGGCCGGAGGGGGAAAAAGGCCTTTAGGGAGGCCGAGACGTAGATAGGAAGATAATATTAAAATGGATTTGAGGGAGGTGGGATATGATGATAGAGAATGGATTAATTTTGCTCAGGATAAGGACCGATGGCGGGCTTATGTGAGGGCGGCAATGGACCTCCGGGTTCCTTAAAAGTCAAAAGTAAATAATAATAATAATAATAATAATAATAATAATAATAATAATAATAATAATACTTACTTACTGGCTTTTAGGGAACCCGGAGGTTCATTGCCGCCCTCACATAAGCCCGCCATTGGTCCCTATCCTGAGCAAGATTAATCCATTCTCTATCATCATATCCCAGCTCTCTCAAATCTATTTTAATATTATCTTCCCATCTACGTCTCGGCCTCCCTAATGGTCTTTTTCCCTCCGGCCTCCCAACTAACACTCTATATGCATTTCTGGATTCGCTCATACGTGCTACATGCCGTATCCATCTCAAACGTCTGGATTTAATGTTCCTAATTATGTCAGGTGAAGAATACCATGCATGCAGTTCTGTGTTGTGTAACTTTCTCCATTGTCCTGTAACGTCATCCCGCTTAGCCCCAAATATTTTCCTAAGAACCTTATTCTCAAACACCCTTTACCTATGTTCCTCTCTCAAATTGAGAATACGAGTTTCACAACCATACGGAGCAACCGATAATATAAATATAAATATAAAATAAAATAAATAAACATAAATAACAATAATAATAATAATAATAATAATAATAATAATAATAATAATAATAATAATAATAATAATAATAATAATGTATTAACGATGACATTTATTCAGAATATATTTTCTCTGCACCTAACTTGACAAAACAAAAGGAACACTTACATCGTGTTTACTGACAGCAATCTTCAAAGAACGGAATTTCACGGATGCCTAACCTAACTCAACCCGGCACTGTCCATTTCTGGTATGACGTATTTAACACCAGCGCTATTCGATATCGTACTTCTTTCCGCCCCACTGTGTATAGAGGGTATCGCTATAGCAACGGATATTCATGCGTGAAATTTGTCACTGAAAAACGTCAGAGTGCGTATTGTTAGCTCAAGCATTTCACACATTGTTGATCAGATCATTGTTTAATTGAGCGGGTTATCTGTGCGACAGACATCTGCGTCGGAGACTGAATCCATTTCAAGAGCGCTCATCTGTCCAATTTGATTCCTTGTGAGGGATTACGCAAATCGATTTTGGCTGGTAAAGGATGTAGGCAAGCTTTACACTACACCTGTGCTCGTCCACACGTCTGCAACTGTAGGTATTTCATGGTACGAGTTTCGTGCACTAAATTAATGTAGAGATACTAAAAAAAATTGTCATTTAGGGCCTATAGAGTCCTGCTATTGGTCATTACTCTTTCATCATATGATGACGCAGAATATCTGCATGGAAATATCATATGTACTTCGGTACATTAAAATAATATATATGATATGCGTAAATCACTCCGTGATTTAAGACGGCGCTTATTCCGTCGGATCCCGGCCAACTAGTCACTCATATCGAGTGCACCTCAGCACATGTGTGGACTTCGGTCCTGCGTTCATAGATATCTATGACGCAGTGCAGAGGGCGGCCACTAGAGGGAACCCAAGAGTTGGAGCTTAATCCGAGACGATTCTAACCGGCGTCGGAGTTGTATCCGGTGTGGCTTAGTGGATAAAGCATCAGCACGTGATCTGAAAACCCGGGTTCAAATCCCGGCGCCGGAGAGAATTTTTCTCCGTTCCATTACTCTTTCATCGTATGATGACGCAGAATATCTGCATGGAAATATCATATGTACTTCGGTACATTAAAATAATATATATAAATAATATATAAGATCCCTGTCTTAATTTAACAAAAATACAATTTTCGCAGACAGTATGCCTGAGTTACTAAACTCTCTTAATGTTACGTGCAGGTTCAATAAAATGTGTCAGATTACATTTAGCAGAGGATTTTTCAAGAAATGTTTCTGCATGATTTTTCCAAATTTAGAATTTCGCTAGAAAGCGGCGTGAGAAAAAATTTTTACAAGTAGGATTGGTCATTTGGATGGCCAATCACAAGACACCAATTATTTCATGTCTCAAAGCAACAATAGTTACAATTATTTCAGTTCTATTACGTTGTGCTCTGAAGTGGTCGTAAAATTGTAATTGTGTGACAGTTTTATTATTTTCTATTAATACTGATCTATTTTATACTTTCAAGATGGACAAGTCCTTTGTACGCAGTGTTCGTCCGCGAGTGCAAGTATTGAAACCATTGAGCCCGAAAAAACAAATAAAAAGTAGTGCACCGGTAGTTTAGTGATAATTATTTATCTTACAGGTTATCTTGGTGTGGTGTGTGTGGTGAAAAGCTCAGTAATGCCGCTATGGTTCCCAGTAAATTGAAACGACATTTGTTAACGAAATTAAAACATCAAAGAGGGAGAGACTCAGATCCATGAATGAAGAAATTAGACTTGCACTGTCAACGATTCCGCCACAGATCAGCTACCTGTGTGTAGCTAAGCAGGACCAAGTATCACATTGAAAGTATGAGTAGAGTTATCTACTTTAATATTAGTAATAGAAATGTAGGCTATACTTTCTACAGTGAATTAAAGTTCATAAATTGTTAATAAGATAATGAAAGAGTAGATTTCTCTTTTATAATAATGATGAAAATAATAATAATAATAATAATAATTTTATTATTATTATACTTTCATACTTACTTACTTACAAAAGGCTTTTAAGGAACCCGAAGGTTCATTGCCGCCCTCATATAAGTCCCTATCCTGTGCAAGATTAATCCAGTCCCTATCATCATATCCCACCTCCCTCAAATCCATTTTAATATTATCCTCCCATCTTATTATTATTATTATTATTATTATTATTATTATTAACTTGATTCTATTACGTAATTATATGAAGAGAGTCACATCACAGGTTTTGAGGGGATTAACATTTTGGGGTGCCGTGTTGAGTCTAGGCCCGTCTAGGGTGTGCCGTGAGTAGAAAAAGGTTGCGGAATACTGACCTAGAGTCTCCAAGCAATCCTCAACAGTGTAGAGGTAAGTATGCAGTATAGCTCGGCGGCATCCACAGCTCAAGTATGCTGTTCAGTGAACATACGAAAACAAAACAAATCCAGGAGCTTGGAAAACACTGCTCTAACAGAGGAATTTGGTATAGCGAGCACTTCTTTAAAAGAGAAGGAAATGTATTTCATCAGATATAGTAAAATATTCAGTAAGTCTGACAAAGATTATAGGAATTAGTTGTGTGTTTTTTTTCGCTTTGCCTGAAAAATTACTTATAGTGGTTATAAGGCAAGTTCTGGAAAGAACCGCTTCACTTATAACATTGGCGTTTGCCTATGGCTTGTTACGGTAACCATTTGAAACTCTGTAATTTTTTGTTTCACCACTGATCTCTAAATGCGTGTCCACACTCGGAGTGCGAAAACCGCGTTCTACGTCGAAAAGGGGAGTATAAGAATAGAAATATAGTAGATGTAGGAACCTTGCCTTGGGGTTCAGAGTGAAGGGAGACAGGAGAAATGGGATGAAAGATTAAGGCCCGATTGTATAAACCATTTAATCTTAGATCAGAGGTTAAATTGATCCTTGTTTCAGCTGAACTTGGAATTTTGTGTTGTATAAAGTCTAATCTGAGATTAATTTGTCTCAAACTAAAGTCAACTTTGACTGAAGAAATTTCTCCGATTAAGTTAGATGATCCAAGTTCAGTTATTTCTTTTCTGTTTGAAATATACGAGTGACAGATTGTGCAAATAAAATATCCATTATTATTAATATTAATAGATATGTTAGGTACATTTATATATATTTCTTTCAATTTCTTGCCTTAATACACAAACAATCTTATATTTTATAAGGCTCTATCGTGTTCAGCATTATCAAATAACATAACCTATAATTATATTATGTTTATAACAACCATTAATTATTAATGGATATGATAGGTACATTCATAAATGTTCAATTAACTGTATTACTAAACGAAAATTGTCGTTTTATAAAGCTTTATTATGTTTAGCAGTATCAAACACCATAACAGGATAACAACTTGGAGAACAGTCAGCCTTCTTCTTATTGTCCGCCATTATTTACATTACACAAAAAAAAAAAACAGTGTCTGCAACAGAGTGTATGGAAAGTCGCCAAAAAGTAGTTGCAAAGTCGCTAGATTTCTCATTATCAACAAAGAAAGCTTACATTTTGTCACTATGGGGTGCTAAAAAGGTCACTAAATCCCTATTTAAGCAATACAAAAGTTAAAAGAAATTGTTGTTGAAAAAGAGTTAAAGTCGCTAGATTGGCAACACTGAACAAACCTGTATAACATGGTCCGCGCATCACGTATTTCACCTGTTTATGCGATGTTGCCAAATCCTTTTCACGTGAACTTAGATTGCATTTGAACCAAGGTAATTTGATCGCAGAAAAGTTTTATACAATAGAAGAAGTGTCTGAACTCGGTTCACTTTTCGATCTTCGATCAAAGTTGATCTTTAGTCAGGGAGTTTTATACAATTGGGCCTAAGGGTCTCTACCGCTGAACGACGTCTGTAATACGTCAACCGTAACAGAGGTGGGGTTATTTCTACTGCTTTAATGGCGTTCCAATATTAGTATTTAAAAAAATCGCTACCTCAAAATCAATATTTTTAATCCAGAGTTTTCTAACATCGTCAAAGCCCTGCACAGTGTCTGAATTCACAACTTCCTCAGCATATAGCTACAGCACGAGCGAAATCAATACACGGCCCCATAAAGATCAAATGCACATAATTCATGTAAATGTTTTCAGCAAACGGGGGTGGAAGTAATGACGTATGCAAACACCAATATGCATGTGTTATAAATCCTAGCGAATTCCGTATATCAATTCGAATGCCCACCCTCCCTATCCATGATTTTGTGGCGACAAATCAAGGGGTGGATGGATTTCCATCATCCCTCGTTAGAAATTTGCTTATCAGGGACAAATTTGCGACAGGGAGGAAGATTTTTTCTAGTTTTGTGAAATAGTTGACGGAAAAGTATATTTGTGCGAAGTTATGAAGTATGGATTTTCGATTGTAGAGATTTTGTTGTACTTTATAGAATCATTAACTCGAATTCCCTTTATATTTTGCTTAAAGGGACATTCTAGTGGAAAATGTGAACATTTTAGAGATGTGTTTCAGCTTAATACACCATTATTATGTGTACTTTAATTTTGTCAAAGGAATTTGTTCAATTCCGCTTATAAGTTGGTTTAAAAATGCTTTCATTGTCTCAGTGAGCAATACAATTGAAGAGTCCACTGCAAGAATGATGGATGTCACTTTCTTGTCGAAAATGAACCAGACTGCCAATGCGTAGCTTAAGACATATAGAATGTACATAGAGAGTTATATGGCATTAACACTGATAGTCATTGTCCAGTAATGATCGGAAAATCACAGTTAAGCTTTGAGCGCTAAGCATTTCAAACTTTCAATTGCTTCTCCTGCAAAAAGTATTCCAAATGACATCCATCATTCTTGCAGTGGAATCTTCAATTATAATATTAACTTTAAATTGACACAAAAAAAAAATTAAGTGCAAATTTTAGGACATTTCCCACTTAAAAACACCATAACTATATATCCTTTTCTCCTGTCAATGGAATTTGTTCAATTTTACTTCAAAGTTTCTAAAATAATAAAATTGTTTTTATGTCAGTATGGGCATATTTTCAAATTGCCATTTATCATAACTTCATATTTCAAAATGCTTCACTCTACATAATTTCCATTTATATTAGTTGATAAAGTAGTTGTACCTATGACAATAGTAGTAGTAAATCGGTCTGGGTAGCGCAGTCCATATAGCGCTGGCCTTCTTTCCTCGAGGTTGATGGATCGATCCCGGCCCAAGTCGATGGCATTTAAGCGTGTTTAAATGCGACAGACTTATGTCAGTAGATTTACTGGCATGTAAAGGAACTCCTGAGGGACAAAATTCCGGCACACCGGCGACGCTGATATAGCCTCGGCAGTTGCGAGCGTCGTTAAATAAAACATAACATTTTTATTTTATTTTCTATTTAGTAGAATGCGTTTGAGTCTAAAGAAAGCAGCGAAATAGTACAACGTGGTCTGTTGTGACGAGAATCAAAGCCCCCGCATATCGGTAAGACATCATGTCACAAACACGTTCACGTCTGAGTACTTCTAACAAAGTAAATATTATGCAAATCTGGGTTTCAGATAGAAACTCCCTGTGAAGCAGGCTCGAATAATTTCAAGGGAAAATTGTTCCGGGTCGGGTACCGATCTCGGGACCCTTCGCTTATCGTACGAATGCTCTACCGACTGAGCTACCCCACGGACTACACACGACATCGTTAAAATTCTTCTTTTTATATCCACACAACTCAAATGGGCTGACAAGACGCCAGAACCCAACTTTGAGTGCACATAATTCTGTGTGACTTAAATTGTGGCTTTCTGTTGACGTATCTCCAGTAACGAATACATTATGCAAATCTGGCTTTCAGGTAGTAGCTCCCTGTAAAGCAGGCTTAAATAATTTCAAGGGAAAAATTGTTCCGGGACCGGATATCGATCCCGGGACCCTTCGCTTAGCGTACGAATGCTCTACCGACTGAGCTACCCCAGGAACTATACACGACACCGTTACAATTCTTCCCTTTATAATCACACAAATCAAATGGGCTGACAAGACGCCAGGGCCCAACTTTGAGTGCACACAATTCTGTGCGACTTAAATTGTTCAAAGTACTCGTATATATTATTCAACGCCTTGAAAACAGGATATTACTGGAGAGTTTAAGGTAATATCTGTCTGTCTATCTATCTATCTATCTATCTATCTATCTATCTATCTATCTATCTATCTATCTATCTATCTATCTATCTATCTATCTATCTATCTATCTATCTATCTATCTATCTATCTATCCATCTATCCATCCATCCATCCATCCATCCATCCATCCATCCATCCATCCATCCATCCATCCATCCATCCATCCATCCATCCATCCATCCATCCATCCATCCATCCATCCATCCATCCATCCATCCATCCATCCATCCATCCATCCATCCATCCATCCATCCATCCATCCATCCATCCATCTATCTATCTATCTATCTATCTATCTATCTATCTATCTATCTATCTATCTATCTATCTATCTATCTGTCTGTCTGTCTGTCTATCTATTTATTTATTCTCTTATATTTGGATTTTATAGATAGATAGCTAGGCTATATTCTAGGAAATAAAATCAATTTATATTAACGTTGTAGATTCACTTTTTTTAATGAATTAACAATAATTCTTAAATACCCATTCCCGCATGATCGATTTTTTACTGTCCATAATATTCATTGACTTTCAAGCTCTACCTAAACATGATGCTTTCCGATTGCAGGGGACTTGCTCCGCGTGTTATATCTAAGTAGGTAAACATTGACTTTCTTTTATATCGACTGAGCAGTGTGTTAAATGTTCTAGAATCTATAACTCCTGAAACAGTAGCTGTTATGAGAATTGCGGCCTCGAAACAGAAAAGTATATTTTCACAACGATGCAATTATTTCTATGGACAAAGAGGCGAAGGAAAGTAATTAAACACCAGAGGGATAAAATTTAAAAATGAATTAGCATTAACGCGTTGCAGGGAAGTATAACCATCTAATGTATTTGTTCTAGGCATCTCATATTACGCAGCGTGTACGGTTCAGATAGTTGAATTCATTATGCGCGGTGGAAATGTACTGGGCACACAGAATTAGGCCCACACAAGCTAATTTATGTAATGGTTTGCTCGGAGGGCGCGCACCTGCCTTTTAATTTATACTTTTCTCTTATTTTTCGTCTCCCCGCTAATGGATGAACGCGAAAAGCAACGGAGGTTTTGAAGTGGTCATTGTGTTCCAAACACAAACAACGTTAACTTGCAAGCTAATGGTGCCGCTAACAAACTGTTTGTCTTTGAAAATTAGTTACATAGGAAGTCATTTTAGCAGTTTTAACTTCAAACAAATTAAAAACAGTTATAAAATAACAACCACTTTGTTATTATGTCCTCAAAACAACAACTTTCGAGCTAAACTCCTCTATAGATTCATAATTATCTCAAAAGAGATTCTCCTTTAACGAGGTACTGATATTCAATTCTGACGATACGACTCCGAAAGATCACTGCAAAAATGGATGAAGTACACTTGTTATAGTATTCTGTTGTCTAGTGATTACGTCACACTGCATGCAGGCCATTATGTTTATGGTTTCCAACATGGCCGAAAGCGACTCCTTTTAAAGACCGCAGAGGCTATGGAAGAATTTCAGAATTTAAAATGGAACTATCGATATTATGTTACAAATCTTCCAAAATTCAATTAATAAAATATAAATAAGATATAATTTATGTATAAAATATATCACTCCACCATATTATTGCATTATATTTTATATTTATTTTACAATTGTATTATTTAATATTTTTTCAATTTATTTTATTATTTATTAAAGGGGCCAGGCCATCGCCCCTTGTATTCGTACTTTCTATTTAACCTATTCTTCTGTGCATTTTATATAATTTCATTGTATTTCTTGTATCATTATTTTGGTATTTTTCACTTTACTTTGCTGACTTACATTTGATTACTTAAATTAAATAATTAGATAATTATTTTAGTGTAGGCTTAAATTGGGTCAGATCAATAAATAAATAAGTAAATAAATAAATTAATTAATAAACGAATGAACAAACGTACATACAAACAAACAAACAAACAAAACAAATAAATAAATAACTAAATAAGTAAATAAATAAGTAAATAAATAAGTAAATACATAAATAAATAAATAAGTAAATAAATAAATAAGTAAATAAATAAGTAAATAAATAAATAAGGAAATAAATAAATAAATAAGTAAATAAATAAGTAAATAAATAAGCAAATAAATAAACAAATAAATAAATAAATAAGTAAATAAATAAAGAAATAAGTAAGTAAATAAAGAAATAAGTAAATAAATAAGTAAATAAATATGTAAATAAAGAAATAAGTAAATAAATAAATAAGTAAATAAATAAATAAGTAATAAATAAATAAGCAATAAATAAGTATATAAATAAATAAGTAAATAAATAAACAGCCTAATTCAATGTAAACTCCACTCCCGACCACAAGCATTTGCTTCATCGGGAGTGCGAACAAAAAGTGTACCATTATTATCCGGGTTCGAATCCCGGTCGGGACAAGTTATCTGGTTGAGGTTTTTTCCGGGGTTTTCCCTCAACCCAATACGAGCAATTGCTGGGTAACTTTCGGTGCTGCACCCCGGACTCATTTCACCGGCATTATCACCTTCATATCATTCAGGCGCTAAATAATCTAGATGTTGATACAGCGTCGTAAAACAACCCAATAAATTGAATTAAAAACCATTATTATCGTTCAGATAAAAATTATTATTATTTTTATTTTTATTATTATTATTGTTATCATTATTATTGTTATTTTTATTATTATTATTATTAATATACACAATAGTAAGTCATTTATATCTTACAATTTAGAAATTATTTACTCTTACCTTCTTTATCTGATTTCATTTTAGTTATACTTACTGTATAATATATTTTTAACTTATTAAATTTTTAATTACTCTATGGTTACTCATTAACCGTTCAGCCCACACCCTTCATTAGCACTGTATATACAGGGTGTTTCCGAGGTGGTGTTACAAACATTCAGAGATGATGGCGAAGGGCACATGTATCAATTTGAGATAAGCAACCCTGGTGCGGAAATGACTGAGTCGAAAGTTATAGGCAAAAATAGTTGTGTGGAAATGGAATTGTAATTTGGTACCACGTGCCCTCCTTCCCTGAACTTTTGGAACAGTCGTGGAAAGATGGTATGGGCCGGATGTCTCCTACGTGGGTACTTGTCCCGATACAACTTGTGAGCTTGTCTACTGTTCCCATTGGCTCATCAGGTCTGCTTATTCCGCTCTCGTGTACTCCTCCATTTCACTAGGACTGATCGACTGGACACTGCAACTTGTACACATACACTGCTGTCTACAGACGTGCATATCAGGACCGACCATGTCCGTTACACATTACGCTATCTGCATTGCTTTAGTGTAGCTTCCTGTCCCCACCCCTCAGACAGCGCACTGATTGGAATACTGTAAGTAGACAACGTAAACAACGTCAGATGAATACAGTATGTGTAAGATGTACAGATAAATACACATAAATAAGGTGTACTGAGAAATAAAATTATTTGATTTCCACAGAACTATTTTTGCTTGTAACTTTCGACTCAGTCATTTCCGGACCAGGGTTCCTTGTCTCACCTTCTTTCGAGAAGTTATCATGGCTTAGGTTACATGAGAGGAGAAATCTGCACTCACTTTCTCTCTTATATCGAATTATGCACACTTCATCCCCCTATTATTTATTCACTCGTTTTCATACTCTCTCTCGCTATCATAATATTAACACTCGATCACAACTCGATAACACGCTAGAAATTCCACTTCACACATCGTCTCTGTATTCCTCATCTTTCACTGTTGCTACCTCTCGTCACTGGAACTCTCTGCCGCCTGAAGTCAAGGGCTGCCGAACATTGAAATCTTTCAAATCCAAGTTAGAAAATTATCTTATGACGAGTTGCCAAACTAACTTACTATTATGACAAGTGTTGCATTGCATGTTTCCACGTATTCACATTTTTTTAATGTTCTAGTGATATTCAACTTATTTTATATTTTTGTTTTCATATTTTCCGATAGTGGTATATCTCTAATGTAATAATATGAGCTATATACAGGGTGTTCCGAAACTATTCGTTCAAATTAATACAGAAGGTAGAGAACATGAAAACAAATATATTTCGATAAGGAATCGATGGAACGTCCGAGGTGGCCCCGTGGCCTGGCCACCCAGGTCACCTGACCTCACGTGTCTGGATTTCTTCCTCTGGGGGCATATGAAGCAGCTGGTGTATGAAACCGTTGTGGAAACAGAAGAAGGCTAATGGTCGCGCATTCGAGCAGTTCCTGTGAATGCCACTGATGTAATTAGCATGCTAAACTACCTTCTGTGTAAATCGTCCCTAGGATCAGAAATTTCCTTCAGGGACCATATGTACCATTAAAAAATATATTTGTTTTGATGTTCTCTACCTCATGTATTATTTTGAACGAATAGTTTCGGAACACCCTGTATATAGTCATAATTTTCCTTACTGTGTGTACTTAAAAATATTGTATTCACTGTATGCTTTGTACTGCACTATTTTATTACTACTATTAGTATTATTACTATTATTAGTATTATTATTATTATTATCATTATTACCTTTCTTGTTTTTATCATTATTATTATTATTTTATCATTATTATTATTATTTTATTATTACTATTATTATTATTATTATTATTATTATGAATAATTGTCTTATTTTTTTATACTTTGTATGCCTCATTTATTTTGACCTGCTGTTCACATTTTATTATGCTTTTTTCTTTCTTTCTGTATGTTATATGTTATGTATGATTTCTTCTTACTTGTTGTTTACATTTTATTATTATTATCTTATTTCAGTTTTGTGTGTAAAATTGTAGTGTACTTTGTAAATTTGTAGTGTTTTTGTAACGCAGTTTTTACTCCTGGTTGAGTGTTAGAGAAGGCCGTATGGTCTTAACTCTGCGAGGTTAAATAAATTATTATTATTATTGTTATTATTATTATTATTATTATTATTATTATTATTATTATCTCAAATTGATACATGTGCCCTTCGCCATCATCCCTGAAAGCTTGTAACACCACCTCGGAAACGCCCTGTATAAATCCATACGTAAGACAGTAGCCACTACACTACATAATTTACATTAGCTTGGACAAAAAGACAAAAATTGACTGAAAAATGTTGAAAATTTCTGTTCATACGGCTGCCGTGTCACACCGCAGCTCTTTGCTAGGGATCAGGAACACGAGGCGGGCACGAGTGGAATGTTATGTTGATATTACTACCACAAATTGCACTCAGGACGGACGTTTGTTTACAGATTGCGTGTATAAGAGCATTTATTTCCATTTTTATTTTATCAGTACATATTGCAGATGAAAGCTGTTATTGCGGCGCACACAGGAATAGCCGCCGCTGGGAATGGCAATAACTCGTGATTGCACCGTATTTACACGGTGTTATGACATGAAGGTCCTGCTACGATGACGTGAATTTCGTACTATACCTCGTTACCTAGAAACCAGAAACCTACTAGTCCACATTCAGATTTTTTTTCCTTTTGTCGAGGCAGTTATGCATGTAAAATATTATGCCGTTCACTTGCTATCCATTACCGCCGTCAACATCAGCATGGAGTGCGTTCCGTTTAATTTTCATTAAAACTGGACACTATATCGTAATTGGTCCTGTAGGCTCGTGGTGTAACATTAGGATAGGAATTTTATTATAAGTCTATTTCATTATCATCATATACATAACTAGTTGTGAAATAGATCGACCTTTTCATTCCCTAGCGATTTATTTCTCCGAGATTGTGGATAACGTCATTCTGTGAAAATCATTACAGACTATATTTACTACGCTTGTTATCCCACGCATAATTATTCAAAATAATGCTCGTCTGTTTGTTAAGAATGGTAGCAAATATGTTGATTCTCACGCTCCGTCCCGTTTTCAAAATACATTTTATAATATAACTAGTGCCTTGTGCAGCAAATGCTGCAAACTAATTTCATTAGACGTTCAAACAAATATTTTTCAGATTTATTTTCAATAAAGAATACCAGACATTCTGAAAGTTATTTGCTTCCATAATAATGAAAGATACTCTTTCTCTCGAGACAATACTGAAGAGAACCACGCATATAAATATCTACACCACACCGCCATTAAATATATGAAAAAGACCCAACCCCACTTGATTAATAACTATAAAAATATTTGATTTTTAATAATATTATTATCTTACGTAAGTTTTATAGCTTTCAGTAACATATACTATATATACTATATAGCCGCCACTCAGTAAAATATAGAAATCAAAATCGAATTTAAGTTATTCTCTACGTCTACTTATATAACCCCAAAACGTTTCACTTTCATATCATCAATATAGCATTAATATGTATAATTAATGAAAAATAGTCACATCACGGCATTAACTACAATAATATTTCATTTCTAATAGTAATAATGTCATCAAACCACGTCAAGTTTTGCAGTTTTTAATATCCAATACACAGCTGTACCCAGAAAATTACACACCACAGAATCGAACCTGTAAATTATTTTTAGTAAGTTAAGTTTTTAATAAACAATTTAATTTGAGTTCTAAATATGTCAGCATTCTTGCAGATCATGGCCTTCGTGTAATATTATTTACTGTAGTGTGTGTTTTGTTTTATTCTGAAATGCAACAAGGCCGACTTGATGCTCGTTTCGCTTCTCCTGAATGCAATTAGGTAGTTCTCAAAACTGACGACAGATGGATTTTGGAAAATAGGAAAATTATGTAGGAAAATTGACATTTCACTGAAAACTACTATTTTTTCGAAAACTTTGGGTTCCAAGCTTCAAAATGAGGGGCCATTTATTAAAATTCGTTCAGCCGTTTTCCCATAATTTCCATTACCAGTTCAAATTATATATATATATAGATAAGTTTGAGGAATTAAAATATAGCGACTTTATTTTATTAACAATAGTTTAGAGAAGTAAAAAGTACTTTAGTGCATTTTTTAACATGAATTGTACAGCATGACACTAAAGTCAAAAACCTGTCTTCAGATTTTAACCTAAACTTCGTCTCAATATTTTTGTCTGTCTGTCTTTCTCCGACACGGACTGAAGCACTGTCAATCGGCATGCTGCTGTTTGATGTTTCCAGGTGTGTACTAATGTTTCACCTCTTGATTTTTTATTTTGTATTTCATACCCAAAGAGAAATTATATTTTAAATATACTATCTTGAAATCGTACAATAATTATTGTTCCCAGCTCGTCTGTTGTTACAGTTAACTGTTTTGTCGTGAAAAAATTGTGATCTTTGCTATTATATATTGATATAAATATTGATATTCATTTGTCAGCCATCTTTACAATTCGTAGTTATAACCCCATCCAACAGGGTCGCGGATCCCAATAAAGACAACACAGTTAAATGTTGAATAATTATCAAACTTATTGTATGAAATTATGATAATTATCAAACAATTTTGGCCACAACACAAGAAGATACAATATTTCGCTCCCCCTCATTGAACCAAAATGTAAGACTGAAGCAGGTCTAAGGCACAGTTCTAATTACGGTCCAAGATTGTATAATGATCTTATAAAGAGGAATCCTAAACTAAAATTATTAAACAATACATTATTAAAAAAACAAGTGCTTGAACTGTTTTTTTAAATTATAATCATGTAAATTCTCAGTCTTTATTTATTTTTTTTTCTGTCACTTTAACAATGTTGTATTCTTAACTTAGTATGTACTTGTATAGGCTATGGTACCGTTTTGTTTGTTTGTTTTTGTTTTTTTTTCTTATTCTTTTTATACTTCATGTGTAATTACATTTAACAGTTTTAATCAGGTTATTATTATTATTATTATTATTATTATTATTATTATTATTATTACTACTACTACTACTACTACTACTATTATTATTATTATTATTATTATTATTATTATTATTATTATTTTATTTATTATTTTATTTTTATTATTTTTTCTTCTAACCAGTTCTCATTATTGGTCAGACCCGACCTCAAGCATCTTGTTTTTTGGGTGTGACCCAGTTGCCTTGTATTTATACAATAATTTGTAATATGTAGACTATTTGACTATGAGATTTGTAATCAATTCCGAATTTTCAAGAATATTCATATACGAGTATTACAATAGTATTGTAAAATCTTTGTTATTGTATGTAATTTTTGCTTGCAATAAAAATCTTGTAATCTTGTAAAAAAAAAATTTGCAACAAAAAATTTAATTAAAATTACAATTATTATTATTATTATTATTATTATTATTATTATTATTATTGTTATCATTATTATTATTATTATCATTATTATTACTATTACTATTATTATTACTGTATAATATTGATAATGATAGTTATACTCTTTTCGTGTTACGATTGTAAATGCATCAGCGAAACGCTACATATTGTGTTTAATGAAATATATTATTTATAACAAGGAACTAAAATTATGTGTAACTAATTATTAGGGCTAGGATTTTGATGAAATCGCATCTTTTTTCTAGTAAGCCAGAAACATTGCTGCTTTAGTATTTATATGTTAAGTGATAAACTGAGTGCCTATTTTAAAACATATTTATTAGGGATTTTTTTTTGTATATTTTACCTCTTGCTACTCACAAGAGCATTTTTTGTTTTATTCGGTCATTTTTGGGGTATTTTCATTTAATTTTGGCCATAAATCCGCATTATTAATGTAAAATATTATTTATTTCCTTCGATATTTTCTCTACATATTTTTTCAATTAATACCCATTATATTGTAGCTATATTATTTTTATCGTTTTTCTACAAAAATATTGTCATTTTAACGTAGTACACCCCACGTAATGGATCAGTCCAACCATCCCTTCAATATAGACTCCTCTATACCTGCTAATTCCGTATAAGAGTGGCCTTGTGATGGGCTACATGGAAACTACATCAGGTAAAATAATTAATTAAAGTGTACTACTTAGAAAAATTATGTAAAATTAAATAAACTTGAATGTTGGTACTAGAATTTAATTTAATTACTAGTCTAAATATTAATATTCCTATTGAGCCAATTATGTAAGATCAATTTTTAGGGCATTTTTTAAAGATTTATACGTCATTAATGCATTGTTTTTAGGACATTTTTTATGATTTATACGTCATCAAAATCCTAGCCCTACTAATTATATAACTAATAATTATTAACTTTTTAAATTTTATTTATTTACGTAATGATACAAAAATTTTTTTCTTATGTCCAAGCAAAAATGATGCCATGAAATCCAGATAAATTCGTCACGTGGTCGCATCATATGACGTTGCGTTAGCATTTTTTTTTATTTTAGTTGGTTATTTAACGACGCTGTACCAACTTACTAGGTTATTTAGCGTCGATGAGATTGGTGGTAGCGAGATGGTATTTGCCGAGGATTCGCCATAGATTATCTGGCATTCACCTTACGGTAGGGGAAAACCTCAGAAAGAACCCAACCAGGTAATCAGCCCAGGCGGGGATCGAACCCGCGCCCGAGCGCAACTTGAGACCGGCAGGAATGTGTTCCACGTATTTATTTTTATTCTTTTGTTTCTTATTTTTATTATCTAAATCGTGTTTATTTATCACTTAACGCCAATATATCCCACTGTGTTGTTTTTTTTATTACTAATCTATTTTTTTGTGTACATTTTATTCAATTGTCGGTTTCTGGTTTAATTATGTAAATCCTACTTAATTGTAATCTAATAGTAATATGTATACTGATGTGTTTATTTTTATTTTTACTGTGTACATTTTTTTCATTGAATTATCAGCTTCTATTTTTATGTGATTCGTATTTGATTCTAACAACATTATTATGTATTTCACTAGTTTATTTTTATTTTATGAGGTAAATTTTATGTAACTACGTCTTTTGATCTCATTATGTACCTAAATTGTATCAGTATGTAATTACTTAATTCGGATCCAGTTTTATGTTCAACTGTGAAAGTTGAGTGTAAGAGAAGGCCTTACGGCCTTAACTCTGCCAGGTTAAATAAAGCCATTATTATTATTATTATTATTATTATTATTATTATTATTATTATATAAATTGTAAATTTATTAATTTTTCTCTGATTCTCCATTCTCGGCTAATATTATCTATGAGTTAATTAAAACAAACATTAGGAAAACAGTTACTCCATTGCTGACGAGAGTAAAAGATTAGAGAATTATATGTAGCTAATGGCCAGACAATTCAGTGAATATCGACAACAGAGCTTCATAACGCGCTTGCAGTTTGACAGCTGTCAGCCGTCCTCGATCATTAATAGTCATAGAGAATTAGTGACGCAGATCATCGCCACCCATATAATATGCTAACAGGGTAAGGAGATAAGGATGCCCAGAAGCGTAGGCATGGTTTTCATCTATCAGACCATGATTCCTTGCTACAACTTGGACGGAATTCTTTTCAATATTTCCATAAATTTAATCTGTTCTGATATAACTTTTATTTAATCGTCACAAAAAGTATAACTATAATTTTATTCTAAAGTAGGCCTAACTTTCCAGTTTCAAATGGCCATAACTTTGGCAAAATTTTAGATCCTGCAAAAAATAAAAGAACGCCAATGTGTTCATGAAGGAAAGGGAGTGTATTACAACAAAAAAAAGTTAAATATAATTACCACCGTGTTGTTCAATAAGATAATTATTTCAGCATCGTTCTTTCTTCACCGAAGGAATTTGCTGGATTATGGCTAGGAAGAAACTGCCTACAGAAGGAAAGGAATTATGAATGAAAGATAAGTTCGGGGTAGAAAAATATATTAAATTATAGACAACATTAATATATATGGATCATATACGGAGACTAAGAGGAAGGCAGAAAATAGGAAAGATTGGGGAATACCAAGTTTACACTCAAACACCTGTCTGCAGACAGGAAACTAGGAATGAATGAAATTATGTGGAAGAAAATAATGTCGTAGTAAATCCCTAATTTTTTAGTAGGTTATTTTACGACGCTTTATCAACAGCTTAGGTTATTTAGCGTCTGAATAAGATGGTGATAATGCCGGTGAAATGAGTCCGGGGTCCAGCATCGAAAGTTACCCAGCATTTGCTCATATTGGGCTGAGGGAAAACCCGGAAAAACCTCAACCAGGTACCTTGCCCCGACCGGGAATCGAACCCAGGCCACCTGGTTTCGCGGCTAGACTCGCTAACCGTTACTCCACAGGTGTGGACAAATCCCGAAAAAGACAAAGTATATGATTATATCTTGTGACCAGAATATTGTACGAAATGGAAATATATATAAATTGGAGATTTATCCTTCGAAGAGGTGGGAAAATTCAAATATCTTGGAGCAACAGTAACAAATATAAATAACACCCGGGAGCAAATTAAACTCAGAATAAATTGGGAAATGCGTGTTGTTATTCGATTGAGAAGCTTTTGTCATCTAGTCTGCTCTCAAAAATGCTGAAAGTTAGAATTTATAAAACAATTATTATATTACCAGTTGTTCTATACCAGGGGTCGTCAGCACAGAGCACGCTGGGGCTAGCCTTTCTTACCCGCGGAAAACGCAGTGCACTATAGTGCTCTCGTAGCTGCTAGCGGGTATGCTCTCTATCTCTCCCTGTTGCACGACAGTGCACACGGGACGGCACCGCGTACCCATTGCACATATCAGCGAGTGCTGACGACCACTGTTCTATATGGTTATGAAGGACTCTCATTTTGAGAGAGGAACAGAGATTAAGGGTGTTTGAGAATAAGGTGCTTAGGAAAATATTTGGGGCTAAGAGGGATGAAGTTACAGAAGAATGGAGAAAGTTACACAACGCAGAACTGCACGCATTGTATTCTTCACCTGACATAATTAGGAACATTAATCCAGACGTTTGAGATGGGCAGGGCATGTAGCACGTATGGGCAAATCCAGAAATGTAGCTATATAGAGTGTTAAATGGGAGGCCGGAGGGAAAAAGACCTTTGGGGAGGCCGAGACGTAGATGGGAGGATAATATTACAATGGATTTGAGGGAGGTGAGATATGATGGTAGAGACTGGATTAATCTTCCTCAGGATAGGGACCGATGGCGGACTTATGTGAGGGCGGCAATGAACCTCCAGGTTCCTTAAAAGCCAGTAAGTAAGTAAGTAAGTAAGTAAGTAAGTAAGTAAGTAAGTAAGTAAGTAAGTAAGTAAATACGTAAGTGAGTGAGTGAGTGAGTGAATGAGTGAGTAAGTATGTGTGAGTGAGCGAGTGAGTAAGTAAGTAAATGAGTGAGTAAGTAAGTGAGTGATAAGTAAGTGAGTGAGTGAGTGAGTAAGTAAGTCAGTGAGTAAGTGAGTGAGTGAGTAAGTAAGTGAGTAAGTCGTAAGTGAGTAAGTAAACGAGTAAATAAGTGAGTAAGTAAATGAGTAAGTAAGTAAGTAAGTGAATAAGTGAGTGAGTAAGTAAGTGAGTAAGTAAGTAAGCAAGTAAGTGAGTAAGTAAGTAATACTGAATATTCCGTTAATATGTCATTCGTTATAATGACATATTACTGTAACGAGAAAGTCTTAATTTGAAAGGCATGCTGCTCACCGGTGTCCACGGTGACGTCGAAGAGCTTGGCCACCAGGTAGCGGGAGTCTCGCGGGCCCCTGGCCAGAAACAGACTGCCGCGGTCCGCGTGTGTCAGCAGCCCCACGTTGACGAGGATCTTGTGGCACAGTACGTCGATGTCCAGCTCGTTGGCCACGTCGCGGATCAGCTCCATGAATAGCTCGCTCTCGTCCATCAAATCCAGCTGCTTCCGCCGCAGGCTGCTCGCCACCGGCCTGGCAGACAAACAGCACACTTTGCACGTTGACGCTTAAAATAACCTAACTTATCACAGATTCGTATATGCAAGGCACACCAAAAGCTTAACCTAACCTATCACAGATTCGTGTATGCAAAGCACACCAAAAGCCTAACCTAACCTATCACAGATTCGTGTATACAAAGCACGCCAAAAGCCTAACCTAATCTAACCTAACCTAACATAACCTAACCTAATCTAACCTAACCTAATATAACCTAACCTAACCTATCCTATCACAGATTCGTATGGGCATACGAAAAGCCTGAATTAACCTGACGTATCACAGATTCTCGCACCGTAAAAGTTAGGAAAATGCAAGTTGAAAGTTTCAGTGTCGCGTGCTAAAGAAAAGCCCAGACCTGTTCAACCTTGTCAATTTCGTAGGCCTGTATTATGGGGACACATTATGAAAGAAATACAGAGTGTCCACAGAAAACATCCGTGATTATAAACGGGTATATAATCTCTGTCGGTAGTCGCATGTACATGAAAATGGTGACACTAGAAAGAGCAACTAAAAAAATGTATAGTGCATACCTCTCAAACACTCAATGTGAACCCGCGTATCACACAGCGTATCTAATGGAATGGAGTCTGCGACATTGCAGATATGATATATCAGCTGAGATTCAAGTCGGGGGACTTCGGTGTCCACTTGCAAATGACGTCTTTGTCTCAGCGCGCCAAATCTACGTTCCTGTTATTTTTTTGAGTTCATTTTTGATATTCCAATATGTCGAGTAGTAAATTAAAAAAGAATGGTATTCAATCATATAGTTTAACTTATCTTTAATGTAAACTATGCAATTATAAATTTACATTGTATTTTTTAAATTTATTAACGTTTTCGCCATTCAGTATGACGTCTTCAGTCATTGATAATTAGAGATATCTTGTGAAAAAACCTTGCATTAAAACTGTAGTGAAGGTTTTTACATAATATGAAATTATAGAATGTTAATGTCAATATTAAAAAAATAAAAAAAAACAGTGAAACACTTAAGTGTATCAATTAAAATCAAATTTCAAATGTGCATATTTAATCGGAATCAAGTTAAGTAACCATAACATATTACGCTGAAATAATGTACATGAATACTGTTAATCAAATGCGTATATCACTTATATTACCACATTAAATCATTTTAAAAGAATACAAAAATTGTGGACCACGTCTGTGGTATAGGGGTCAGCATGCTGGACTCTTACGCAGAGGGCACGTGTTCGATTACCGGTTGGGTTGAATTTTCTGGTTGAGGTTTTTCAGGGTTTTCCCTCAACTATAAAGCAAATGTCAGGAAATTCGGGCCACAACATCCCTGAATATCACCGGCTTCATTCTTCACCAAAATCATATTCATAACAAATCAGTAAACATCTACAGACGCCATCTAGTTCACAACAATAGAACCAGTACTCAACAATAGTACATAGGCCTTCGGATTTCACCTAAAAGATTAACTCGCGATATGATCAAAGATGTTAAAGGAGTATAAATAACAGCCAAAAAAAACTGTGTTTGAATGTGTGAAGTACATGAAAAGAAATGGTTATCGACTACTATTTAAATATGTAGAATTATTAATTATGCATATTTTTTACAAAAACAAAATAAGATTAAATTACAACCAGTCATATCAAAGTAATTTAATTGAACTACGATATGACTACTATGTGTGGTACATTTAAGTGTTTCACCGTTTTTTAATGTTTTTTTAATATTGACATCAACAATCTATACTTTGATATTATGTAAAAATCATCACTACAATTTTAATGCAAGGATTTTTTTCACAAGATACTTCTAATTATCAATGTCTGAAGATGCCATACTGAATGGCGAAAACGTTGACAAATTTAAAAAATACAATCTAAATTTATAATTGCATAATTTAAATTAAAGATAAGTCATATGATTGAATACCACGCTTTTTGAATTCCTGTTATTTGTTTGTTCCGATGGTTATGAATATTTACAACAATGCAATAATATAAAAAGAACAAAAGACTGGCACACCCAAACGAAAGAAACCCATATTAACAGCTTCCATTTGCTTCTGCTACCATCTATAAGTAGTTTTTTTCCTGCAATTAAACATACCGCAATATTCACAATAGAAATTCTTTGAGTTGTTTCTTATGATTAGGGGAAGGATGTTGATGAAAAGTCATCTCCTTATTTTTCACATTAGGACGGTACCTATTAATATAAAAATCCTTTCCATGTCAATATCAACGTAATAATAATTCCTTTAATGCATTTTTTGCATTTCTTGACGTTTTTGAACTAATAGGTCATTTGTATATTTTTTTTTCAGCATTTCTTGATCATTTTTTAATACTTTGAAGAACTTTTAGATCATTTGGAATGCATTTTACTTTATTCTTTTCCGATAGATCTGTTAAATCTTTTTCTAAGCAAATAAATCAGTAGCAATTACCTACCGGTACATGAATAAGTGAATAATAGTAAAGTTTGAGTTTTATAGTTTGGAACAGACTCTAAAGTCCATCCCTCATTTCACTGAAGGCTTCACGTCACACAACGGAAGTAATATAAAATGCTTGTCAACAGCTTAGTTTAAGTGAGGGCTTTGACCGCTACTGTTCTTTTATCGGTACGAGGGTGTCTTTAGAAAATATGTTTGGAAGGAGGGAAACTTTCACCGTGTCCTGGAAAGGATGTTGTGTCCCCAACATAGTTCGTAGGGGATGTCTACTGTAGTAGATAGTATTTTTAACATAAAGATTGCAATAATGCACGCTGCGCCCAAAATTTGTTTTGTCATTCACACTCCCTCATCTGGAAGATCTGGTAACAAAAGTGAAGAGCGGAAGGAGGAGGCGACGGAGAATGAAGGCACTGACATGGACCGCCCAGATTGAAACACATTGTAAACCCTCATTAAAAATCTATAGTTTTCCCTTAAAACCTTCATTTTTTGCATGCCCTTTTCCTTCATCAAAGCCAAATTCCAGGAAGTTGCCTCCTGTCTCCGAGATTTGCAGGGCAGTCATTGAAACAAGGTGACTAATTTTTAAGAAATTGTGGTGCGAGTACTGTGAATAATGTATTTAAATGTCTTTTTTTTTAATATATGTCATTTTTCCATTAGTTTAAGGACATTTTAATGATGATTTTAAGTAGATTTTTAGGTCATCAACATCTGCCCCCTAGTTATGAACATTTGCTACAATACAATAATACAAAAAGAAGAAAAGACTGTATATTATTTTAATGTACCGAAGTACATATGATATTTCCATGCAGATATTCTGCGTCATCATACGATGAAAGAGTAATGGAACGGAGAAAAATTCTCTCCGGCACCGGGATTTGAACCCAGGTTTTCAGCTCTACGTGCTGATGCTTTATCCACTAAGCCACACCGGATATCCATCCCGGTGTTGGACAGAATCGTCTCAGTTTAAGTTCCAACTCTTGGGTTTCCTCTAGTGGCCGCCCTCTACACTACGTCATAGATGTCAAATCCCGGTGCCGGAGAGAATTTTTCTCCGTTCCATTATTCTTTCATTGTATGATGACGCAGAATATCTGCATGGAAATATCATATGTACTTCGGTACATTAAAATAATATATATGATATGCGTAAATCACTTCGTGATTTAAGACGGCGCTTATTCCGTCGGATCCCGGCCAACTAGTCACTCATAACGAGTGCACCTCAGCACATGTGTGGACTTCAGTCCTACGTTCATAGACATCTATGACGTAGTGCAGAAGGCGGCCACTAGAGGGAACCCAAGAATTGGAACTTAAACTGAGATGATTCTGTCCGACACCAGCATGGGTGTCCGGTGTGGCTTAGTGGATAAAGCATCAGCACATAGAGCTGAAAACCCGGGTTCAAATCCCGGTGCCGGAGAGAACTTTTCTCCGTTCCATTACTCTTTAAACGTAAGAAAAGACTGGCACACTCGAACGAAAGAAACCCATATTGACAGCTTCTATAAATTTTCTTCTGCTGCCATATATAGTTTTTTCTGGCAATTAGACATACCGCAATATTCAAAACAGGAATTCTTTCAGGTGTTTCTTATGATACTGGTATAAAGTTCGTAATGTACATCGTTATGAAGTTATACCCATTTGTAATCACTAGACTTCGTTGAATTGCCACACGCAGCATGCAATCAGGTTGCCGATGTACGGTAGTATAGAAGAGGTGAGCGACCTCCCGGTCTCGTAGTATAAGCAGTTCATGTTAAGAGTTGTGACCGATCCAAGTAGATAGAGCAGCTACAGCTAATGTATACCTATGTAAGCACTTGTTTTTGCATTACTGTGGTTGGAATAGTCAAAGCTTATCAAAGCTTAACATTTGTTCAGTGCAAACAAGAATTATGCTGAACATTACAGTAAAATAATGGAGGTAATTGATGCATTGGATAGCACAGACAGTTCCGCTGTTGCATCTGTAAAATCATTGCTTTCTGAATATTGGAAGATATTGTGTTCAATGACTCTAATTTTAAAATCGTGTGCAAAAGCATCACCCTGTTAGAATCGTCTAAACTACAACTCTCAGAAGCCCTTAATATAGTGGATAAAGTATCACAAACCGTTATCCAAAATAACAATTCACTAATTTCAGAAAAAGTGAAATGTAAGTTGAGAAACTTTATTGCTAAAAATGATGTACTATCAGGTCACGACAAGACGTCTGAAGTTGGTGTACTAAAAAGTAGTGACTTTCCGTTCTTCAAATATGCACGTATTACATCGTGTGATGTTGAACGTACATTTTCCCAATATAAAAACTGTTTAAGTGACCATCGGAGGAGGTTACTTTGTAGTCGCTCAAAATGTACGTAACTCTTCACTGCAATACACATATTCAAGAATGATGTGAGTATCTTACATTACATTTTAAGAGTTAATATATCTCACTACAAAATAATTGTGTATTTACATGTTTAGACATTTGCTACTTCAATGATCATTCATTATATTTCTTGAGTGCAGGATACAGGTTTTATTGTAACCGCAGTATACTGCTCAGTGTTTACATCAGAGGCATATTCCATCCTTTGCACGTCCCTTTCTCATACAGTCTATACCGCGTGCGCAGTAAACCTTACGATTCTCGTGGCAATTCCACGAAGTCTAGTAATCACGGACATACTGAATATTCCAACAATCAAATTTGTTTTCTCACCTGTTGGGTGACTTCGCCCTCTTGATAGGCGACGCTGCCAGCCAGATCTGGAAGAGCTCAGACGTGACGGAGTTGCGCTTGCTCCTGGGGATGATGCCGCCATTGTTGTTGCTGCCGTGGCCCTCGTCCTGCTGTAGGCTGGCCGTAGAGGAGCTCCGCGAGCCCTCGGGACAGACGCCCGTCACGCTGACGCTTCCCCGACTTGACAGAAGGCGTTGCACGAAATCCGGATCCGCCTTCTCCAGCAGCCACTTCTGGATGAGCTCTGGGTGAGACTCGAGGTACTGGTCCACATCTTCGATGGAGGCTCTTCTACTGACGCTGACGGCTTCCTCGGAGGTAGTTGCTGAGGTTCTTCCCGGTTCACCCTCCATCCCCTATTTCCACCGGGCACAATCGCACCAAGTTAGCAAAACACTCGCCATCGTCGTATTGCACTTTTCACTTCCAAACTTCCAGTTGCGCTACGCCAGCGTTCAGTACGTAGATTTTAAAACCAAAATCTAGTTGTCAAGTTTTTACTTAGCACTTCAAATGACCGAAATATAATATCTGGAGGGAATTATATTAAAAAGTATTCTCAAACTACTATAAAATATGGTAAAATGTGACTATGTCATGCACTTACACAATTACTATTAAAATTACTGTCCTCAGAGAGGTAGACTTTTTGAAATCGCAATACTTTTTCAATAAATGTTCTTCAACTACCTAATTTCTATGCACAATAGGTTGTTAATAATCTTTTCTAGAATCATTTCCAAATTAATTAACTGGAAAGTTCAGTCACGTTGTTAAGAATAATGGATATCTTGAATGAAGCGAAGTTGTCTTTTAATAAAAAATGCTTACACATTTATACAACAGTGTAGAAGAAACAAAGACGCCCCTCCCGTTCGGATGGGATATTTAGAAGGTAATTTAGAGATAACGAAGGATGCCATTAATTTTGTGTCTCTTGAAGTTTTAATGTCACAACTTCGTGTCTTGCTCCATCTCTGTCTCTCTCCCCGTGTCAGAGTTTGTCTCCCACAGACGATTCAATGTAACGCAGAGATAAACTGCCATCAGCTATTTGCGCTAACGATTAATTACCAGCTAGTTCAGTTTCTCATCTGTTTGTCCACCCGTAATCATTATCTCTAGAGACAAAAACCCAAAATCCTACGAATATGAAGCTTAAGTTTCAACAGTCACTCGATTAGGCAAAAAAATAATTGTAAATACGACAGTTCATTTCTTTTTAAATTGAGGTCTCGAATAAGGATTCTCCATAGTCCTAGATTTCGACAAATAACTATGAGTTAACACGAATATTCCAGATGTTCATGATATTGCAGTTAATTTTCTGTCCTACTTCAAACTCTTTCATTACAAGTAACTGGAGAAAATGTTAAATTTAGAGCAGAATTTTATATACAATGACTTCGTGATCAAATAAATTAGATTCAGTACAATAAATAACACGAAACTTTAATAAAAGTTGGGTCTATTTCTTTAACTGTTATAGCCTTTTGTTTTTTTTTTTTTCATAGACTACGATTATATTTTTTTTCAATATAGACTATGTTTGATTCAAATTGTGTTACTATACATATAGGCCGATATCCATAAAAAATTACAAGAGATTTCGATAGATAGAATAAATAAAATTACTAAGGAATAGATAGTTAATATTAAGTGAAATTTAATATTGCAAATGGATTTTAAAAGACTGTCGAAAAAACGTTTTCAATATTAGAATGAACTAGATATGTGAGATGAAGCTGACGAATGTTGTATCAACTTTATCCAATAACTACGCAACTGGAGTGACAAATGTTAGTGCACTAGGTCGATTATGGAAGAGGCTTCTCCATTGGTTGAAGATTTCACGTGTCTAGAGCAGGTATGACGATCCAAGAGGCGCTGAGAGATGACGATTTAGGATAGGTAATTTCACTTCCCTCGGAGGAAATTTTCTTGACGAAGTCATTTCACTCAATTCCAGCTCGAATCTTGACGAAGTTAGCAACGCCATCATGTCTACAATATTCAGGGGATTTAGTGCTGATGAAGGATTGGTTCCGTCTGTAAAGAGAAAATAAACATTCATTAATATCTACTATCAACGTGCAAAAATATGAAAGCGAGTAAATCAGTACATAAGCTTATTACAGTTTAATTAAACAATTTCATTATTTACTGAATTCGTTCAAATCGCTTCCTTTATAGAAGCGAATAGGCATTCATATGAGACAGGAATTGTTATGCAGGGTGATTCACGAGGATTTACCATTCCTTACGGAGTTTATTTTTCGAAGACATTCCGAGCAAAAAGTGTCATATAAATATTTGTCCTAATCTCAATATATTTATAGTTAAATTAATTTGAAATTGTGTGTAAAATAGTATTATTATCGAGAAGAACTTCATCGGAAATAACTGATAGAGTAGTTCCTGGGTCTATCACAGAAAAACCCATTCTTGAAACAAATCCTGATTATCTATACTAATAATAAATCTGTAGCCGAAATTTTTCTGCTAATTTTCGATTTTCCAAAAATGATTGGTCCTAACATAGTTACATAATTAACCACCCTGAAACCGAAAATCGCTTTTTCGAAATTTTTGTTTGTATGTCTGTCTATCTGTCTGGATGTTTGTTACCTTTTCACGCGATAATGGCTGAACCGATTTATATGAAAATTGGAATATAAATTAAGTTCGCTGTAACTTAGATTTTGGGCTATATGACATTCAAAATACGTTATTTAAAAGGGGGTTTATAAGGGGGCATGAATTAAATAAATCGAAATATCTCGCTTATTATTGATTTTTGTGAAATATGTTACATAACAAAGTTTCTTTAAAACTGATTTCCGATAAGTTTTACTCCTTGTAAAATTTTCATAGGACTGATATTTAATGAGATAAACGAGTTTAAAAATTAAAATGCAATGCCGTCTAAGGCGGTGTAATGAAAAGAATACAAATGACTATGTCTATAAGGGGCCTCGAGAGCTATGAAACATAGCATACAGAGAATGTTTCTGCGTTTGTATGAAGTAATATCGAAAGCTAAATTAACCGATTTGTATAATTAATTATTAATTCACCATTGGAAAGTGTAGTTTCTCTAGATGGACATAATGCTATAATGTAATTACAGTAACTTCAGAGTGCTCTCTGGACCAAAATGACCGCACTTAATTATTTAAATACAATTTAAATTAAGTAACATATTAAACGATTTATCTTTCTATCAAACACGAATGTTCCCTGGATCAAACGTCCTATTTTAATTATGTAATTACTTTATATTTATTTCTAACAGGTGCAGCGGAGCACACGGGTACGGCTAGTCTATACTAATAATAAATCTGTAGCCTAAAATTTTTCTGGTAATTTTCGACTTTCCAAAAATAATTGGTCCTAACATGTATAATTAACCACCCTGAAACCGAAAATCGCTTTTTTGACATTTTTGTTTGTATGTCTGTCTGTCTGTCTGGATGTTTGTTACCTTTTCACGCGATAATGGCTGAACCGATTTATATGAAATTTTTAATATAAATTAAGTTCGTTGTAACTCAGTACTTAGGTTATATATTTTATTTAAAAGGGGGGTTACAAGGTGGCTTGAATTAAATAAATCGAAATATCTCCGTTATTATTAATTTTCATGAAAAATATTAAATAAGAAAAGTTTCTTTAAAAATAATTTCCGATAAGTTTTACTCCATGCAAAATGTTGATAGGACTGATATTTAATGAGTTAAATAAGTTTCAAAATTACAATAACAACGCCATCTAAGCAGTGTAATGAAATAAAAAACAAATGACTTCGTCTATAAGGGGCCTTGGACAACAACAATCGAAAGCTATGAAACATAGCCTACAGATAATGTTTCTGTGTTTGTATGAAGTAATATCGGAAGCTAAATTAACCGATTTGTATGATTAATTATTAATTCACCATTGGAAAGTGTAGTTTCTCTAGATGGACATAATGCTATCATGTTATTACAGTAACTTCTGAGTCAATCGAGGACAGGTAAGATTAAAATAGCTTCTTATGCACAGAAAACTTGATACGCTATTCTGTACATTCGTTTCCTGTATTTCCTAAACTAATTTTTATGACCAAATGAGTGGTCTCTGGATCAAAATGATCGCATTTTAATTATTTGGATGCAATTTAAATTAAGTAACATAATAACCGATTTATCCTTCTACCAAACTCGAATGTTCCCGAGATCAAATGTTCTATTTTAATTATGTAATTACTTTATATTTATAGCTATCTAACGGGTGCAGCGGAGCGCACGGGTACGGCTAGTGCTACAATAATTGTTTGCTAGAGTCTCACAAAACCCTATCTACTTTTGAACACGATCTATAATATTTTCTGTTCTTTCCATCACATCATGTGTTGTGGAGCGAAGTTTTTCATATTATAAAAATGTTGTTTAGACAACAGGAGGAGAAGCTTCATTTTTAAATGTTAAAAAATCTATATGTAATATATAGACTATATAAATACATATATACATTATTATTCATTGCAATACGTTTAGCGAACACACATAATATAAATCAATTTCTAGTATATTTTGCATTGTGTAAACTATTTTTATTTAATAGATTTTCTCATATGTTGTAATTTGTTATGTTTTCAGATGTATAGAATTAATGACCATTACAATGTAAACTACAGTTATTTACTGTAGTCTATATTATAAATTTGTTTCACATCACTAGTTAATAATTGTACTCTATATTTACTTTGTACTTAAATACTTACACACCCCTGTCCCTATTGCTTACAGTTCCAGTTTACCTGGATTACGTCCTCCACCATTCCTCTCAAACAAACTACATTCGCAATGCGCACACATTGCAAGCAACGCGATATTTATCCGGACTCTGGTTACAAAATTATCACAGTCTAATATACAGGGTGTTTAAAACTACGGGGTATAATTTCAGGTATGCATTTCCCACATGTAGACAATCAAAATAGTTCATTACAACAGGTGTCCGGAAATGCTTCATTTCCGAGTTATGGCCTTCACAACATTGAAATTCACCGCAAAGTTTTTCTTTCCGCAGGTCGTTGCCATTACAGAAGATGTTCAAAATGTCCACCTCCTGCTTGACCTCACATCGATGTCTCATTGACCTGCGAACACGATCCCAAACTCCAGGAGTATTGCGTATGTCCTCAGAACATGCCACAATTCGATTCCGAAGGGATTCCAAATCAGGCACCGGAGACGAATAAACCAATGATTTTAAATGGCCCCACAAGTAGAAATCGAGAGGGTTCAGATCAGGTGAGCATGGAGGCCAAGCAATTGGGCCACCTCTACCTATCCATCCATCGATCAGGAAACCTTCGATCCAAGTACCGGCGAGCCGTACGACTGAAGTGTGCAGGAGCGTCATCATGCAAGAAGTGAATGTGTTGACGATTGATCAGTGGAATGTCTTCTAAAACATGAGGTATGGTGTTTTCCAGGAAGTTTGTGTACGCCTGCCCCGTAAGTCTGTTTACAAGTACATGGGGTCCAACTAATCGATCACCAATGATACCGGCCCACATGTTGAGGGAGAACCGCACCTGGTGATGAGATGGAACAGTTGCACGTGGGTTTTCATACGCCCATACATGCTGATTGTGGAAATTTGTTACGCCATCTCGTGTGAACTGTGCTTCATCTGTAAATAATACTAAGGCAGGAAAGTTCGGATTTACACCACACTGCTGCAAGAACCACTGACAGAACCTAACTCGTGCAGGGTAATCTGCTGGTGACAGGGCCTGCAAATGATAAGGATACAATTGATACTCTTTCAACAGTCTCCAGACAGTCGTATGAGGAACATTGACTTGCAACGATACCCTTCGTGTGCTGATAGAAGGAGTCATGTTCACAGCCTCCAGAATCTCCACCTGTACTTCTGGAGTTGTAGATCTTGGTCGTCCCCTTCCCAAACCAGGAGAGTTAAATTTTCCCTACTCGCACAGACGGTAATGGAGACGAACAAATGTCTTCCGATCTGGACATTGTCGCTGTGGGTACCTCTCCTGGTACAAACGACGAGCCAGCGCAGCATTGCCGTCCGCCTTACCGTACATGAAGTGTATCTCTGCCAGCTCTTGATTTGAATACATGTCGCACAGTCTAACGCCTACACAACACTGAATGTAACCTTCGCCTCGGAATGAACTGTCAGAGTGCCCTCTTAATGTCTCCTTTGACGGCAACGACCAGCGGAAAGAAAAACGTTCCGGTGAATTTCAATGTTGTGAAGGCCATAACTCGGAAATAAAGCATTTCCGGACACATGTTGTAATGAACTATTCTGATTAATACATGTGGGAAATACATACCTGAAATTATGCCCCGTATTTTTGAAACACTCTGTATACAGTTACGAAGCTCAATATGTAGTAAATATGCATCCATTGATACTTGCTAACCACTAGGATCGCTGCTATCGCCTTATTACAGACAATGCGAAATAGTACCTGTACAGTCTATTGTTCCTAATACCCTCATAAACTCAAGCTTCGTGTATATACTAGACTGTGATATTATGCTATATATTGTTCACTTTACAAATTATTACAAACTCAAGTCTAGTTTACAAACTTTGAAAAATTGACTCTGTTAATAATTAAAAATTTATCATTACAACATATTAATGAAAATGAAGAAACTTTTATTACTGGTATAGTATTTTATTTTAATATTAAACGCTTTCAAATTTGTAGCATAACAAAGAACAAATTGTACCCGCTTTCGATTTGTAGTAGCCACTTCAAATCATCTACGATTTTCATTTCACATTATGCATTGTTGATTTTCAGACTTCCCATGTATGGAAACTTACGTCTTTAAGCATAATATTACCAGCACAGTCTAATATATACAGTCACGAAGCTTGAGTTTATGAGGGCACTAGAAACAATAGACTGTGCAGATACTATTTCGCATTATCTGTAATGAGACGATAGTAGCGATCCTAGTGGTTAGCAACTATCTACGGATGCATATTTACTACGTAGTAAGCTTCGCGACTGTATATACTAGACTGTATTACGAGCAAGAAATTTCTCATACTATCATAATAGCTTTATAATAATAAATTAATATTATCCATACCAAAACGGATCAGCCTGTACTTTCATTACTAATTATGAAATAAAATATCAGAAACATATAAAATCAATACTTAAATTAAATCTGGAATATAATCAAATGACATCCGGGAGTAATTTTTCTAAACGAATGAATTTTGGCCCCTTTATATTTACTGATTGCGAGAAAATCGACATAAAAATGTAGCTAGGCCTACTCCGATTAATAGAATAAAAATAATGAATCTTTTATGTTCTTATTTGGTTGCGAGTAAATTAGATCCGAAGGCTTGTAATGACAGTTCAAATTACAAACACAGAAATGAAATAGACTGAACTGTTTCCAACCACATAAGGCGTATAACAGTGATGTCAAAGCAAGCGCATTTTTCTGACCTTGACGTCGTGCGCGGGCATCAAGCGCTAGGTATGCCAGGAGGAATAAGCAGCCTGTTGGATTAAGAAAGCAGTGGTGCACAAACTTCAAACGGAACGTGAAATTTTATGTCGTTATTTTTGTATGCTTCTTTCTGTTCGTTATTTTTTATATTGTCTGTAAAACAAAAGTACTAACACCTATTTCTTAATATTGCAGTTGTGTTTTGAACGTTAATAACATAATAAAGAATAAAGAAGGAATATTCACACAAATTCCATAATAACTACAATTATACTGTATTAAGTGAATTAAACACATCATTCATAAAGAAAGTGTTATCCCAAAGAAGGACACTGAATATGACATGATAAGTTGAAATTGATCTTGATGGTATCTTTAGCCTTATAAAAGCAATAAAAACAATATTATAGGCCTAATACAAAGCAAAGTTGCCTAGGTATATGTTTTAACTGTAACTAATATATTACATAATAAAAATCTTATCGGATTATGCTTTTAGGTGATATTGGTGCGCAACTTTCTGTTGTCAGAATATTAAATTATCTCGAAATCTGCTGAAGCTATAGAGCTGACGTTTTACCAACATATAGGCACATATCTTTTGTTTGTGATGTAACAGTATTTGCTTTGTTAATTCATTTCCCTACAAACATTTTCCATGCGAATAATTTCAAACATTTTAATACACTATTTTCAGTAATACGTATTTACGATATATTAGATTTACGAAAACATTGTTTGTGCGAGATCGTGCGTATTTGCTTGGTTTCCGCACAAAAGCAACCCGCGGAAAGTCTAAAATTCCACATTCAGTATTCCCAACCTAACACACATAACAATTTCCCTCTTCTTACCGCTTAAGTGACATATTGATTTTAGGCTTTTAACATATTATTTTTAGAGACGTTCAATATAGCAATAATTATAAATTGGAAACTTACCACTGCAATTTCACCTAAATTGCACTGTTAATTATTGTTTTTAAATATTTGCAAAAATTAAGTAAACTCTACAACTCCACTAAAATTACTGCATTTCGTGATGCATGTAACATTAAGGAAGCCGTGAAAAAATCAACAAGATTCCAGACTCATCACAGACTGGGGGAAAAAAAAGACAGACGTATATCACGGCCTGCTGGAGTATAGTAAACACAGAAAATATTTTAAAGCAACAATGTTGAAGAAAGATATTTTGGTTCTCCGAAGTTGCCGTCATTAAACAGAAACCGACATGGAGATTTCATTGCAACTAATTAGAAATTCGTCTTTCAGGTATGTAATAAACGATCTTCGCACAAAATAATGTACGATACACGAGCGGTATGTTTGTTTTCATGTTCTCGGAAATTAAAAAAGCTCAACTACGTTTCGCTTTTTCAATCTTTTCCTCGATCATGAAAACTTCAACATACCGCTCTTGTAACGCATATTACTATTTAGTACCTGTAAGGCTACTAAACAAACATATCTGAAAATTTCACTTTTCTGTAAAAGAAATTTGAGAAAATATTCCTTTTGAATAAAAACGCAAACTTGTGAAAATTGAGCATTAAAATTAAAACTTACATTCTTATAATGCATTTATACTTCTCAGACAAATCTAAAAATTAACATGGATACAGTTTTAATTAGTTCTCTTCCCTTTATCCATTGAATCAGTGCTGGCCATCCCTGTATATAGCTCGACCAAGCGGCATATACTCCCTCTTTCGTCTGTCTCTTTCCTTTCCGCTATAAAGCGCCCAGGCTCTCCTGGGCTCTAAAGCGAGCGCTTGCTCCTATGGGCATCAGTTGACATCACTGGCGTATAATATATAGCTTGCGCAAGAAACGATTACCGGAAAGCAATGGTGGCGTTGCTGTCTGTTTTGACGTGTGTATGTAGGCACGCTGAGAGGGGAGAGGTGCGAGCCGATGGTAGTACTGTCTCTTCCAAGATGAACAGATGAGAACATCGCTGTGGAAATAAAGAATGTAGCAAGAGAAAAATTCGAACCTAATTAAACGCGCAACATATGTTTACGAATGAAATAATACCGTGCGATACAAGACACGCATTCACATGCAATGGAACAAACTAAAGTCGTAATGTAACTATCACAACGCAAGACTGATTCTATCGATGTCATTTTTCTTCCGACTGTACTCTTTGAATATCATTCAAGTTATCTCGTGACCTTTCCTCTCGCCCGCTCTTCCTTATCGCAGTGTTTGATTCGCATTCCTTCCGTCGGTATTCCGTGCTTGCGAGACCTACTGTACTCCAACCACGAGAAAGTCTTAGGGGACGGAGAGGAAGCGGGATAATGCTGTGAATGAATGTTGATGTCATAGGATGTCATAAGGTCACACACGTGGGTACTCTTATCTCTATTGGCTAGCTCTCACAGCAGAAACCATAACATTGATCACACATATTGACACTACCCTAGTTACAAAATTAGATCACTGTTAATCTCCTGGTCTTTTAATCTCCCCATACAGGAAATAACATATGCAGGAGAGCGCATGGTTTTTAAACTGGTGTTATAACGATAATATTATATATGTACTCGCGCTCCAATACATGTCGCAATAGTAAGCACATTCCTTTCACGGTTGATCTCCTGGTTGGAGAACAGTATACATCTTTTGTCATCTTTATAACATATTTATGATAACTTGGGGGCGGTACCAAACTAGCGAAACCATTTTTATTGTTGCGACAGTTTCGTGCTTGCTCTCTGCCGCAACATGCCACATATCCGATACTGTCACACCCCACACACACGACAAACATTTCTCGCACAACAGATTTCTTTCCGACTTCCTCGCCTCGTTATGAGTCGGTAGCATTGTTCTTGTTTGCCGATTCAACAGCCGAGGCACAAGGAGATGTTTTCGCTCCATTCTACAGCCGCAGTCACAGAATGCACCCGCAGGCAGGGTAAATCTTGTTTCCATGCCAATCGCATTTCCTCCCTCACGAAGGGCTTCCTTCCCTGCCGTACAAGGCTTCAAATTATCGACGTCGTGTCGTACACCCCAACCCTGGATGGAAAAATTCTCCAGCAAACCTCTAGCTTTTAAATAGAGATTTTCCTATTGATATAGTATACGTTATTTTTTTTTTACTGAAGTTAGAGTTTTATTTAAACTGAATATTTCACGACGCTCTAAAAGTTTCGCTCTTGTTTAGCGTTGATTTGATTGTCACAGAAACCTCATTACTCCACACCACAAAGTTAACTACAGTAAAATCTCTATTAAACGACCACATGATCCACGAAAAACTGGTCTTTCAGAGGGGTGGTCTCTCAATAGGGGAGTTATTTTATACAAATAATGGGTTAAAACGTTTCTATGTTAATTAAATAAAAACGTGAAAAAATACTGCTAATATGAAAGCTTGAAATCAGAACTTTATTTCTTATTTTACGTTATTTTTCCAATTTTCTCCTTTGATTTCCTTTCAAAAAATCATTAATTCAACTCTTTTTAAGTTTTTTACATTTCCTTTGGCTGCAAAAGAGTATCTGTCGGATACAGGGGGGAGAGCCATTAATCCTTCCCATTGAAGGCTTTAAGGAACCAACCTGGACAAATACCCAATGTCCCATCCCTACCTTCCCGTGGTGCAGCTGTTAGTAAGCATAATTTTACAAGCTGAACTAAAGGGAGGGGCTACTCATCAATTAGCTTGATGAGTTAATGACTGAATTTGGTATAATTTCCTCTATTCAATACCTAATTCCCTCTTTACCCTTTCCTATCCAGTCCTCTGACTGAACTCTTACTTTCTTCGACCCTGACGGCATTAGAGCATTCGAGGCCTAGGGGTTCATTTCACTTTCCTTCCTCCTCTTTCTACTTTTGTGTTCCTAGTGCTGACCTGCCATGGCACTAAAATCGTCCTTCAGTGGCTTAAGGAGGGAAAGCTGGTGATCAACTAGTTCTCCCAGCTAGATCCAATGGACCCGTCGACCAACAGCAGGTGTGGTCCTCCAGACAGTCTGGGGGTTGTGTGTGAATGAAGTAGCCACCAAAACGTTAAAATATGGTGTTCACTTAAATCGGCTACAACTTTCCGTTTTTTCGGAACACCTCAAAATCTGTGCTTCAGTGGCTGACCATGATAACATCTTTGAAAAATATTGGAGTGCAAGAGGTCAAATGACTTTATTGTCAAACGCCTGGCATTAGAAAACAACAACGACAACATTTCCTTTTTACAATCTCATTTTCAAAACTATTTTTTAACATGTTAAGAAGTTCATTTGTATGTTCTCGACCCATACAGTCTTTCAGTGATGCTGATTGTTGAATTAACTCAATATTACAAAAGGCTTGTTCTAGTCACATTTCTTTCGGATTGAAATTCTCTCTTGACTTCATCCTCGTCATCCCTGGGTTGATCACCGGATTTTTCTAATGGGTAGGAGGAAGAAAAATAAATTATTGCACTGAAATTAACAAGTAACGATTTGATTTTTAATGTACAAAACGAAAAGTAAAACCGACATACGGCATGAGAAATCTTACCTTTGAAGAAACTGTTAAACAGCGGTGCAAATAATCCTTTGTCATACCTCGGAGGCCGTTTGCAAGTGGTCGTTGTACCTTTTTTCGTAGCAATCCGCAACATTTCTTAAGGGATTAAGGAGAGAGATGGGCATTCAACGTGAATACGGTATCACTTAACAACGTAGCCAAATATCATTTTAACTTCCAGTACTTACTTACTTACTTACTGGCTTTTAAGGAACCCGGAGGTTCATTGCCGCCCTCACATAAGCCCGCCATAGGTCCCTATCCTAAGCAAGATTAATCCAGTCTCTATCATCACATCCCACCTCCCTCAAATCCATTTTAATATTATCTACCCATCTACGTCTCGGCCTCCCTAAAGGTCTTTTTCCCTCCGGCCTCCCAACTAACACTCTATATGCATTTGTAGATTCGTCCATACGTGCTACATGCCCTGCCCATCTCAAACGTCTGGATTAAATGTTCCTAATTATGTCAGGTGAACAATACAATGCGTGCAGTTCTGTGTTGTGTAACTTTCTCCATTCTCCTGTAACTTCATCCCTCTTAGCCCCAAATATTTTCCTAAGAACCTTATTCTCAAAGACCCTTAAACTATGTTCCTCTCTCAAAGTGAGATCCAAGTTTCACAACCATAAAGAACAACCGGTAATATAACTGTTTTATAAATTCTAACTTTCAGATTTTTTGACAGCAGACTGGATGATAAAAGCTTCTCAACCGAATAATAACAGACATTTCCCATATTTATTCTGTGTTCAGTATTACAAATCTAGCAGTTTAAAAATCAAATTTAGCATTCTACACAACATTTTTAATGCCAAAATTTAGCATTTTGTAGAGCTTTGGACCGGACCATTTTTTTTAAATTGTGGTAGTAAAAATTCAGTGTCACCGAACACTATATCTAGATTTTCCAGTTAAGTTTCTTGAAAATAATAAATAAGGAAAGGTAAAAAAAAAAAGGTAAAGGTATCCCCGTAACATGCCATGAAGGCACTTGGGGGGCATGGAGGTAGAGCCCCATGCTTTCCATGACCTCGGCACTAGAATGAGGTGGTGTGGTCGGCACCACGCTCTGACCGCCTTTTACCCCCGGAAAGACCCGGTACTCAATTTTATAGGAGGCTGAGTGAACCTCGGGGCCGTTCTGAAAGTTTGGCAACGAGAAAAAATCCTGTCACCACCTGGGATCGAACCCCGGACCTTCCAGTCCGTAGCCAGCTGCTCTACCAACTGAGCTACCCGGCCGCCAAAATAAGGAAAGGAACAAGTAAAATTACAGCGACATTGTGGATATTAACAAACATGCAGATATGCGTCAGAGGAAGAACAATTGTTTTTATATATCGTAAGTATGAATTTCAGGGAAGTGGGATATGATTGTAAAGACTGGATTAATCTTGCTCAGGATAGGAATAGATGGCGGGCTTATGTGAGGGCGGCAATGAATGTCTGGGTTCCTTAAAGGCCATAAATATGTAAGTACAGATTCTAACAGACGTTTAAGGACACCCCTTTGATAAAGATGTTGCACTTCTGTCCTAATATATAACATGTGAAATCCTCTGATATTTATAAAGACACCAAATGCAAGTGAAAAATGAATAATTTACTACAAGCGAAATCTCTCTATCTTTCAAACTGTGGATTATATGACAATTTTTATGTTATGAGAACTTACTGAAGAATTACTTTTTTTGTAGGAAATAATTAATTACTCCACAATGGATGTACTTTAATGGAATTTTGGGATAGAATTAGATTTATCTCAAGTGATTCTTCCACATCCCAATAATCTGCCACTTCCCGTCCACACTTCTGATTTTCGACCCATTTTGACGTTTCTCAAGGAAGAAATCTAACTTTTCCACACTTGTAGGTATTATTATTATTATTATTATTATTATTATTATTATTATTATTATTATTATTCAGAACTGTACGCATTGTATTCTTCACCTGACATAATTAGGAACATTAAATCCAGACGTTTGAGATGGGCAGGACATGTAGCACGTATGGGCGAATCCAAAAATGCATATAGAGTGTTAGTTGGGAGACCGGAGGGAAATAGACCTTTGGGGAGGACGAGACGTAGATGGGAGGATAATATTAAAATGGATTTGAGGGAGGTGGGATATGATGATAGAGACTGGATTAATCTTGTACATGATAGGGACGATGGCGGGCTTATGTGAGGGCGGCAATGAACCTTCGGGTTCCTTAAAAGCCATTTGTAAGTAAGTATTATTATTATTATTATTATTATTATTATTATTATTATTATTATTATTATTATTATTTACCGGACTAGGTTATTATACCTTTTGTAGTGTCGTGAATTAAGCATTTAGGGTCAGAGTTTGAACCCTAAAACTCCAGGACATACTAACCGATAACTTTCCTAACTTGTTTGGGAAAGAAAATCGCTGCCTGGTCTTCACATATTCAGTAGGTACAGCGCTCCTAGCGGGCAGAATTGGGAACTGAAGCACATAGCCATCAAAACTTTAAAAGAGTGCAACATCTTATTTAAGGAGAAAGCAATACAGTCCGAAATCAGGGTAATCATTTCGGAACACACTGTACAATGTAAATAAAAAAAAAATGTTTTATTTAACGACGCTCGCAAGTGCCAAGGTTATATCAGCGTCGCCGGTGTGTAGGAAATTTGTCCCGCAAGAGTTCTTCTACATGCCAATAAATCTACTGACATAAGCCTGTCGCATTTAAGCACACTTAAATGCCATCAATCTTGAACCCGCAATCTCGGGCACAGAAGGCCAACGCTATACCAACTGCGCCACCCAGGGCGACTGTACAATGTAACTGACAACTTATTTCACTAAATACATACCGACTTGACAATAATTTATTTTACGAAATAGACACCGAAATAGTAGTAGGTTCAAAACCGAAATCGCTCATTTTATTTTATCACAATATACGGTCGCTAAACTTTCTACTCTCTCATAAAATCTAATTATTTTATTGCTTTATATTATAATTTATTATTCCCTATTATATTTACGTATGAAATACCGAAGTTATTATTATTTCTTCATCTTTCTGTTTCATATGATGCAGTTAAAGCATATAAAATAAAATTTATGCCAGACATTGGGTATATGTGTTGTGAATAAATGTCAGCTTCTATATATTAAAAATTTTATTTTAAAATTATGAAGAGAATAAAACTTTTATAACGTTTTAGTTCTGTACGGTTGACCATAAAACTGGTGCAAAACAAGCCTGTTGAAAGTTTTCCCTACGAGATCCATGTTGTATCACAAGAAAGGTGACATTAATAAAGCCTAATAAAAGTATTTAGATGACAATCAGAGCTCTGAAATGACTTTAATTCCTGTTCACCGCTGGCTGACATGTTATCGACGTCATGCCAAAACTCCGGGTTATAAAAACTAAAACCTGTAATGTGCCATTCATTCCCAGAGCGGTTGTAAAGTTGTCTGGACAGAAGTAGGTTAGACAACACGTCCACCCATCCATGTCTTGTCTTGTTTCACACACGTACGTTATCATTCATCTCTGTAGCGATACCCAACCGGTGATACTTTGAGGTTATGTAACGTAGCTGTTATGTCATTTCAGTTTCTTCACCTCGAATTTTATCTCTAATAAGATATTATTAATCGTCTTGCTCTGGTTGTTAAATGTTTTATACGAATGGACACTGCACCGATTTATGTTCGTCATTAGACAAACTACGGGACACTGTATGTTTAAAAAATGTGAGCGAAATACTCATTTTCAGAAAAATTTGCATAGAAAAATCTGCCATCGGCATGTCTTCTGTACAACGATTTCTCCAAAACTTCAGAGTGATTTATATAGAACTAACACATTACTTTCTTTCTTTATTTCAAAACAAATGATGCTAGCCACAATTTGTTATACCTCAAATGTACAGTATCTTTGGGAGATTACTAATCTCTATAGCAAATGTTGAAAATTCTTTATTTATTCGGCTGGAAATTCACTTAATGGCCAGTTTTTAACGTCAAATTAAGCAAGGGTTTTGATTCCCTGTCACGAGATGCGCAGATGTTTATTCTTTATTCCTTATTGTTGACAGCTGTTTTCGACATTTTCTTTTAGTCGCTGAAAATGCAGTACACATTAAATCAACGGCTCTTCCTTATGAAGCAATAGTGGATTACGAATTCAATTACAGCTACTCAAAAGGCATACCAGAGAGAATTTGGTGTTCAAAATCCCTCCTAAAGAAACACATACTGGGACTGGTAAATAAATTGGAAACAATTGGATCTCTAAAAGAAAAATAATTTTGATGACAATAAATACAGGGACATCATTTTATTTTTACTAACATTTTTAATATTAACCTGGCTATACCTTTGGATCAACGCCGTTTCCTACCCCCTTCCACGACTGGAGTTCGATGATACTGGCGTAATGTACAAACAAATCATTTTACTAGGTATAGGAGGAAAGTAAAGTAGTTCATCCATTTACGTAAACTAGGAAATATCGCGATTTTGAGTTTGATAATTTTCATTAGGTTTTTGTTTAATCAAAATAAAGTACTGTATTAACAATGAGTGTTTTTACTCACGAACTGAGCTGTCCATGTGGACGTATTCATTATGTAGTGTATATTATACTGTCTACAGCACATTAGCGTACAATATAGAGAATGAAGTTAAATTGAAAAATAATCATAATATGGATATTTAAACACATTTTTTTAAAAAGGTGGTGGCCGTTCATTTCGATACAGGCTTCAGTTCTAATGTGCATATTATCGCACTATAGATTATTGTACCTAATCCCAATTACCAGTTTCATCCTTCGTACTAGTAACTCATGTTGAAATAATTCTGTACCTACTCTATAAAAGAGTACCTTACGTACTGTAAATTCAATCTTCACTTCCGCCCGATCCGAAAAGATAAAATTACTCAGACATACTATCTACTGTCCGTCCAAGTGGTTATGTCGTAGGGTCGTAGAAAGAGGGGAAATCACGTGACAGTTAATTACTTAACGAGGTCCTTTTATTTAAGTTATTTTAAACAGTTGTATAATATTACATAGACGTCCAATTCCTAGCAGAAATTAATGTTTTCAGAAAAGAGCTAAGACAGCCCAGCCACTAGCTGGCGAATAAAAGCTGGTGGGGGAAACCGGGATACGACGTAGGCAAATGGACGACAGTACCTGTGCGAAAATGATTCAATATTGAAAGCTCTTTCGTCACTGGAAAACGCGAACATATTTTTGGAACGTACTGTTTACTATGACCGTAAGGCTACTATGACTGTATATGCGGTTTTGGATCTGTGTGGAGGACGGTTGAACTTCATTAGTAGAAGGGGTGGGAGTGAAGTACATTAAAAGACTCCGGTACAATAAAAATTGAAGTAAAAATAAAATGATGTCCCTGTATATAGAATAAAGAATAAATATCTGCGCATCTCATGAGAGGGAATCAAAACTCCTACTTAATTTGGCGTTAAAAATTGGTCATTAAGTGAATTTCCAGCCGAATAAATACTGTAAAGGATTTCCAACATTTGCTGTAGAGATTAGTAATCTCCCAAAGATACTCTACATTTAAGGTATAACAAATTGTGGCTAGCATCATTCGTTTTGAAAGAAAGAAATAAATGTGTTAGTTCTATATAAATCACGCTGTATTAGTCGCCGTTTGTTAACATTCAGAAGTCAATTATAACCCGGAATGATGCATGTGAAAGTAATTTTCAGCAAAATGTTAATAGACTGTCATTTGGACCAAAATCAAATGACAATCACATTCAAGAATCAACTAACAATTATTTAGTGATATATGTATTTACGTAAAATTAAAAATCAGATGCTTAAAATTAGGTAGTATCTATGAAAATATTATGATGAAGGAACCTTCATTCTAGGGTTAGATTTTCTATTCTTTATTAGGACCCTTACTATTTATTAACTATATTAATGATTTATTATTATTAATAAACGAAGATAAAATTAAAATTCACTAATAATACTGTTTGGGTTTTTTCCGAGGTTTTCCCCAACCATAAGGCAAATGCCAGGTAATCTTTTGGCGAATCCTCGGGCTTCCCCTCATCTCACTATATCTCGCTAAAATATTGTAAAAAATTGTAGAAAATTATAAAATTGTAAAATATTGTAAAAATTATAATTGTAATTGTAATCTTGTATAATTTTGACTTGTTCCACATCTTAAAGCATCGTTGCTAATGTAAGATCTATGGAATATAATAAATTAAATGAAAAACGATCTTTAGTTGTACAAACTGGAAAACCATATCTACGAGGGTCTTTTCATAAATAATGCACGGGTTGGTAGAGCTGTGAAGTGGATGACGTAACACCAATGAAAATTGCGTCAATTTCAGCATACTCTGTGTTTAGGTAACGAGAGCTAGAAATGGAGCCTACACAAGTCTCGAGCACTGTGACGATTGAAGATCGAAGATCGTACATTAAGATCGAATCTTTAGGTGGCAAAAACTAAATTGACTCTGATTTCAACTCCGCTTTAAGTGTGTAATCCGTGTTTCATCAATAGCGACAATTCTAAAAAAAAAAAAAAAAAAAAAAAAAAAAAAAAAAAAAAAAAAAAAAAAACTTGCCCTTCAACGTTTATTTGTTATTTTAACAAAAACTTCTGCTTTTGCTCTTCCAGAATACAAGGTTTGGCTTTTTCGGGAGTGAGAAATTGTAAATTCTATATATTAAGACAACTTTACATTAGAATTAAAATTAATGTTTATATTGAACTTCATTTTCGGCATTAGTTTTTCTTTGTTGGGGCACATTATTACTAGATTGGGAAATATGTTTTTCTTCAGGTTTTCTTTTCCTATAAAATCTCATATATTCTGCTAGACTGCTTCCTGTAGACATATTTATCTAGGCGTGACGTCACTCACTTGCAGTTATTCTTATTACGAGAACATACATCTCTATTTGATTCGAATATGTGAACAAGGAATGGACATAAATATTAGTTAAGGATGTAAGCTACATTTCATAGTTGAGAAGTACATACGATATATTGGGATTCGAATGGCGTGTTGAGAAATAATATTTCCTACATTTCTGCACAAATTACAGCCTCTAATAAGAAACCCTATAGATATTGGGCAATGTGACGTAAATTGTTGAACTTGTAGAGAGTTCGAAGTACTGTATTGGTGTTTGCAATGCAAAACTCTTCTTCTGAAAAGAATCACTGCCAAGTTCTGTAAGTTCATATATTTTGTAGTATTCTTTTATTACAGAATAAAAATAACTATCATTCTCGTCTTTTGAACAGTTTTTGAAAATCAACTTTAATTAACTTGTCGAAATGTTGAGAAATTCTATATGTTTGTGCTAAGCTAATGAGGTTTCTGCGAAACGTTAAACGAAATTAAAACTTTTTGTTGAATCTTTCACTGAAACGCGTGGGTGTAATTTATTACTCTGCATAGTTTATGAAGAGCAAAAACTGAAGTTGTTAGACTAATTTAAGAAAGTAACCTTTAAAAAGAGAAAATAATCTAATAAAACTGTAATTACAACAGGGCATTTTATATATTTGAAACATTATTACAAATAAACTTCATGTGGAAATCAACAATAGCATTAATAAATAATTAGAATCTAGTTAATAATTATATAAAATCAATTAATACTGTATAAATATAGATTTCAAGAATGGCTGCCATTTTGTTCTATAATGATTAATGGCCATCGGACTAAAGACAGAAAAAAAGAGTTCACACTTGAAATCATTTAAAGCTCTAAATTTTCTCAAGACTTTGACAAAATACTGTAGTTTATTCACTACAACACAGAACAATACTAATTCACGTTTTCACACACAAAATTATAATATACTAGCCGTACCCGTGCGCTCCGCTGCACCCGTTAGAAATAAATATAAAGTAATTACATAAGTAAAATAGGACATTTGATCCAGGGAATATTCTTGTTTGATAGAAGGATAAATCGTTTAATAGGTTACTTAATTTAAATTATATTTAAATAATTAAAATGCGATCATTTTGGTCCACAGAGCACTCATTTGGTGCAATGACAATTCCTTTAACATGTTTCTTAATTTTTATTACATGCATCCATAGTTCAATGAACATTGACATCATTTACATTTAATGTGTATACTTTATTTTACTTGTTATATATTTCCATTGAATTATGGTAATAACTTAATTTTAACTCTTGTTTTCTACGTATTCAGTAAATGGCGCTTGGCCCACTATGGTTCTGAACTCTTCAAATAACTTAAATTATATTATATTATATTATATTATATTATATTATATTATATTATATTATATTATATTATATTATATTATATTATATTATATATTATATAAAAAGTGTGTTGATAACGGATGTACCCCGATAAGTAAGTTTTCAATTTGTTATGGGGGCTCTTGAATCTCAGGAGGAACAAATTTTATTTTACAACAGGGCAACATAATCTGCTTGGCTCATTACCAAAATTTTTTGCATTGCATTTAATGCATATGTATTTTATGTATTTTAGCTCGATTCAATTGAGCATAGTTAAAATTTGGATTATAAAATAATGAAATGCTAAGCTAACGTATTATTACTGCATACTAAATCAATACACTCTCGTTGGTCGTTAATTCTCTGAGATAAACATTATTTTAAGAAATAGCCTATCAAGTTTTCTGTGCATAAGAAGCTATTTTAATCTTACCTGTCCTCAATTCACTCAGAAGTTACTGTAATAACATTATAGCATTATGTCCATCTAGAGAAACTACACTTTCCAATGGTGAAAAAATAATTAATTATACAAATCGGTTAATTTAGCTTCCGATATTGCTTCATAGGAACACAGAAACATTTTCTGTAGGCTATGATTCATAGCTTTCGATTGTTGTTGACCAAGGCCCCTTATAGACGAAGTCATTTGTTTATTTCATTACACGGCCTTAGATGGCAGTTATTTTAATTTTAAAAATCATTTATCTCATTAAATATCAGTCCTATCAAAATTTTTCAAAGACTAAAACTTATCGGAAATTATTTTTAAAGAAATTTTTATTATGTAACATTTTTCATAAAATTCAATAATAAGCGAGATATTTCGATTTATTTAATTCAGGCCCCCTTATAACCTCCCTTTTAAATAATGTATTTTGAATGCCATATAGCCTATAATCTAAGTTACAACGAACTTAATTTATATTCCAATTTTTATCGAAATCCGTTCAGCCATTATCGCGTGAAAAGGTAACAAACATACAGACAGACAGACAGACAGACAGACATACAAACAAAAATTTCCAAAAAGCGATTTTCGGTCTCAGGGTGGTTAATTATATATGTTAGGACCAATTATTTTTGGAAAATCGAAAATTACCAGAAAAATTTCGGCTACAGATTTATTATTAGTATAGATATATACGCATAAATTTGCCGAAGGAAACGTAATTAACCATATGCGCTAATAATAATTACAACGATCTTCATCTTTTTATTGTGTAATAAGCGTAGCCTAAGCAATACAAATAAAACAACTGAAAATAATCTTGACATTATACCAGCGAATAGGGATTATAAAGAATGGACACAGAGCGAATTTTCCTGTGTTTTGTTTCTCTGTGCGCCGGCGTTTAGTTCCACTTTCAAGCGCTAGAGGTTAGTGTAATCGAGCATATGCTAAGATAATAATTGAGTATAGAGTTGAGACACAGGATTCAAACATCGCCTACCTTATTGCATAATCCAGTAACGCTTTGCTTCAAATAAATTCAAGTTAACAGCTTTTCCTTATTTCTCAGTGACAAACTAGTTGCAATAATATTTGTTTATATCTCAGATATAATAAATTATATTATAAAATAATATAATACATTATAAAATTAAGTATCGAATTCGATTAATATTTATATATAATATAATATAGGTATACGGTTTTACTTCTCATAAGAGTTTTGTTTTTCTATTTTTGCAGTGCTATCAAATCATTACATATTTTAATTGTTGGGGTCAACGTCTCAGCTCTCATTATAAAGGAACTCTAGAGTCTAGACATTACAGTTAACGACAGATTTATTATTTTATGGATCCAATTTATTTTATTTGAGTATATAATGTACCTAGATGTATTAATTATTTCCGCTGTGTCGACTGCTAGCTGGTGTGATGTGAGCGCCAACTCTAGGGAGAAAGCAGAATCTCACGCTCTAGCTGGCTTGAAGGTCATTGAAATCAGTCCGGCTACATCAAAGGTACCGACGCGATGTGTCCATGCTTAATTACCTATACGCTGATTATACCTTATGATATTAAGGAACATATTATGCATTACATTCATTCTATATGATGCTAAACATCCCCTGAACACGGGTATGTAACTTATTCTTTCTGGGAGTGCTAGAGTGATTTTTATATTAAAAATAATATGTAGCGTTGCTCTAGCAATAAATTATCATCATCATCATCATTATTATTATTATTATTATTATTATTATTATTATTATTATTATTAAGAGTAATGGTTAGTAAACTTAGCCTTCAATCCTTCTATTCAGGGGCCTGATTTTGACGTAGCCTGGTTCGTTAAGAATCGTTTGACATCACTGTTTCGCTTTCTCGCCGCCGCGCGACGCCCTTTTTCAGAGTATCTGTAGATGACGTCACTCGTTCCCACTGTAGGTCACGTTGGATATACAGAGAGGAAGTGGAAAAACCCTGCAGATTTTCAGAGCGGATAGTTCATGTTTTATGTAACAATAAAGTGTAATATCATATTGGTGGAAAGTTCATAGTTTTCTCAGAAAAAAAAAGGTTTCTTCATAAATGTTTAACACCCTCTTATTCGGTAATTATTGCGAGTAGGATCGTGATTTTTGTCCATATCAGTAGAAAATGTAATAAAGAATAATTTATTCCTCTGGCGTATTTCCATAGCGTGGACAGTTTTCGTATAAATTTAATTTTAAAATCCCCAATTTTAAGCCATTGAAAGATGCGAACAGATTGCAATATTTCCAGAGGGAGAGGTCAGTGTTGTCAAGGTTAGTAGCTACTACGAGAGGGTTGCGGTTCGTGTAGAAATTGTATTCATTTTTATTTTATATTAGTTGGTTATTTAACGACGCTGTATCAACTACCAGGTTATTTAGCGTCGATGAGATTGGTGATGGCGAGATGAGGCCGAGGATTCGCCATAGATTACCTGGCATTCACCTTACGGTTGGGGAAAACCTCGGAAAAAACCCAACCAGGTAATCAGCCCAAGCGGGGATCGAACCCGCGGCCGAACGCAACTTCAGACCGGCAGGCAAGCACCTTAACCGACTGAGCCACGTGGATTAGAAACTTTAGCAGCTGTCTCATATAAAAATAATCTTCTACGGATCTTGGGATACTTACAAATGTTACAATGTCCTTACGTTAAATATTAAATGTATGATACTGTACCTAAAATCCAGAACTCTGTGTACAATATGTTCGTATTGAAATAGATCCTTGCAAGCGGTTTACTCCGAAAATGTAACATTAAACATGCTTATTGAAAAATATTTAATTAGTTACATGCAAAATATATTATTTTCCTCCTCACATAATGAATAATACATTATGAACTATTGCTATTTTTAGTATTCTGAAGTGTGGAAAAAAAGGCAAGAAAATATCTATTTAGTTTGTAAGTATTGTAAGTCACTTAATTGTACTTAAAAATAATCTTTCGGTATTCACAATTTACCAAGTTTGTTCATTTTGCTTCCACTAGAAAACTGTATTATAACTAGACATCAGAAGTTAAATATCTAAAAATGGAATTTTAGGCGCCTAAAAAGGCTCTAAAAACAACAAAAATAGGGCAATAAAGACATTGAAATTGTATTGAATCACCCATAATTCATAAAGTAAACATCCATAAGACCATAATAACTTAACAAAGTACACTGGAAAAGTAGTTTCTCTGTTCTATGGACTTGTTTCATTTGTACTTATGAATCCACAACTTCACGTCCATAATTTGAAGTACAATAAACAGCAAGCAACTTTTCAAGATTAACGCACAAGCTTCCGTCACGTTTATTGGACAAAATCAGTGAGACGATGATTATTGTAACAATAATGAGATGTCGATAGAGCCGCGAAGTCCTGCCACCAGGCACCGTCTTTGTCCACCAAAAATTATAGTTGGACTGACCTGGATTCGAAACCGTGTTATCAGCGTGGAAATCCAACGCTTCATTTATTCGACTAATAACTGATGTTTGTTGTTGTTTAGTCAACTGTACGAAGACAGGTTTGAACCTCACAAGTGACACCAATAAGGCACCCATCACTCATGAGGCAACTAAGCCAGGAATTAATGGAGTAGGTCAGCAGTGCTGGAGTCAGGTAGCAGTGCTGGGTAAGGACAAGGTCGATTCCGGTGTAAGCGAAACAACAACACTGCATTGCAACAGGGTGTGCCATATCTATGGCTACTATATGAACTGCAATTTCCCTAGTTTCGAACGCAGAAATAATTGCAGTATTGTTTAGTGAGCAGTCATATAAAGAAAGAAAGGCAAAGAAGGTTATACAAGCAAAAAAGGGCAAAAAAGTAAATATTAAAGTAAAACAGACGTAAACGGAAAAAAAAAAAAGTAAGATCAAACTTCATCAGCATACTTCATTTCTCATGATGCGTACATATTTACTAAAAGCCTTTGAATATGAACATTCAAATAAAATAGACATTTTCTTAAACATCCGGGGCCGTATTCATAGACATTTTTAGCGCAGGCTTCCGGTGGATGATCAATGAACTAACATTTTTCGTATTCATAAACCAGTGTTAGCGATATGATATGATATGATTCCTGTACAAGTAACCAGTCACTAGCCGGGGCTAGTTTAGCACGCTCGTAGCTCGGGCTAGTGAAATGTCTATGAATAGCACCCTTATTGTCTTATACAAACATTTAAAATATACTGTTACAATATGTTTGTCTCGTAGCAACATTGAAGGCAATCATGCACATAGTTTTATTAATGTTAACACTTAGGGCTGTATTCATTGACATTCTTAGCGCGGGCTTCCGGTGGATGATCAGCAAACTAACGTTTTTCGTATTCATAAACCAGTGTTAGCGATATAACATATGAATCCTGTACAAGTAACCAGTCGATAGCCGGGGCTAGTTTAGCATGCTCATAGCGTGGGCTAGCGAAATGTCTATGAATACCACCCCCGATGTCTAACATTAGGCTACAATAGACCTAATTATATATCTTTAAAAAAGTAAACTCAATCAATAGTATAACAAAACTAAAAAATACAACAATGCTTTTAGTATGTTTACTATGACAAGAGACTAGCAACAAAACTTGTATGCATGTATGTATTTATTTACACTGCAAGTGGGCATGCACCCGGTGGCAGTGGTATACACAATATAAACAATACACAATAAAGAAATGATAAACAATATTTACAATACACAATACAATTATACAATACACAATAGGCCTACAATTTTATACACAATACAATAAGAATACACAATATAATTTAACACAATAATAATAAAACATAAATAAAATACCTAATTTTACATTACAACCTACATTATTATGTACAGGCCCTGAACATTATTATGTACAGGCCCTGAACATTATTATGTACAGGCCCTGACGAGCAATCGAACTCTCAGCTGAGCTGTCAGTCATCTGGCAGCTATAGAAAAGACGAATCACTGCTATGGCTCACTTTGACATGCCTGATCTAGGGAGACAGGCCAAGTTCGTTGACCTCTTACATTTGTATTACGGACAGAAGGAAGAGTGGTGTGTTAGCGGCGATGTTGCCAGACTGCTGAAAATTCCAAATTAATTTTCTAATTAACCGTGCATTTAATCACAAAACGTAATATAGGTTTTCTAATCATTTAATTGTAACCTATCGTCCCTTCCATTCTGTAGGATTATTACACTTTCAACCTGTATTTACCTTTCATTTGTCGATCGCCGTTTACTTCATTGGAATACTTATCTTGTGTAGTTTAGAAATTATAGGTGCGACAATACTTACTTACTTACTTACTTACTTACTTGCTTTTAAGGAACCCGGAGGTTCATTGCCGCCCTCACATAAGCCCACCATAGGTCCCTATTCTGAGCAAGACCAATTCAGTCTCTATCATCATACCCCACCTCCCTCAAATCCATTTTAATATTATTTTCCCATCTACGCTTCGGCCTCCCCAAAGGTCTTTTTCCTTCCGGCCTCCCAACTAACACTCTATATGCATTTCTGGATTCGCCCATATGTGCTACATGCCCTGCTCATCTCAAACGTCTCGATTTAATGTTCCTAATTATGTCAGGTGAAGAATGCAATGCGTGCAGTTCTGTGTTGTGTAACTTTCTCCATTCTGCTGTAACTTCATCCCTCTTAGCTCCAAATATTTTCCTAAGCACCTTATTCTCAAACACCCTTAACCTATGTTCCTCTCTCAAAGTGAGAATCCAAGTTTCACAACCATAAAGAACAACCGGTAATATAACTGTTTTATAAATTCTAACTTTCAGATTTTTTGACAACAGACTGGATGATAAAAGCTTCTCAACCGAATAATAACAGGCATTTCCCATATTTATTCTGTGTTTAATTTCCTCCCGAGTATCATTTATATTTGTTACTGCTGCTCCCAGGTATTTGAATTTTTCCACCTCTTCGAAGGATAAATCTCCAATTTTTATATTTCCATTTCGTATAATATTCTCGTCACGAGACTTAATCATATACTTTGTCTTTTCGGGATTTACTTCCAAACCTATTTCTTTACTTTTTCAAGTAAAATTTCCGTGTTTTCCCTAATCGTTTGTGGATTTTCTCCTAACATATTCAAGTCATCCGCATAGACAAGCAGCTGATGTCACCCGTTCAATTCCAAAAACTCTCTGTTATCATGAACTTTCCTAATGGCATACTCTAGAGCGAATTTAAAAAGTAAAGGTGATAGTGCATCTCCTTGCTTTAGCCCGCAGTGAATTGGAAACGCATCTGACAGAAACTGGCCTATACGGACTCTGCTGTACGTTTCATTGAGACACATTTTAATTAATCGAAGTAGTTTCTTGGGAATACCAAATTCAATAAGAATATCATATAAAACTTCTCTCTTAAGGTGCGACAATACTAGCCTTAAAATGTATCTGCCGAACTGTCTGGGATGGAATCTTAGTAGTGAACCGAACTTACAGACGTATCATATCAAAATCAAAGTTCTAATTGCAACGAGAAATCTTTGTTTTTGTATTTAAAGTCGTCTAACTGAAACAGAAATGCGGAGAGCAGCAGCAGTTAAAATTGATGTCGCAGCATTTCATCGACTTTCGCTCCCGGGATTGAAGTGTTTTGTGTTTATTGTCAGAGCTTTTACGACTAATCTTTCAAGAGTTATCCAGCATTGCGAGCTGTCGTTTGATTTATATGTCTGAGATATTTTGTTTCCTGTGAAATTGGATTGAATTCTTTCCTTTGTATCTGAACAAGGGATCGAAGTGAGGGAGTTAGCCAGTCCCAGCAGACTGACCAATTAAACGAGATGGCCGGCGCTGCTGTCGTACAGCGCACACAGAGTGAATACAAGCACGAGCTCCACGAAGCTGCTTCAGATCTCTGCACAGATTCATAGAAGCAGCTTTGTCTCGAGCAACGCTTGAACTTAGTTCATGTCCATGTGAACACACGAAGCTAACTAATCAGCTCAAACAGCTCGGGTTGGGTCTTTTAACTTATTCTGACCACATAAACTGGGACATGCAAATCACAGAAACCTGCAGAAAAGTATATTCCAGGCATATCAATTGATGCCCAAAGGAGCAAGCGCTCGCTTTAGAGCCCAGGAAAGCCTGAGCGCTTTACAGCGGAAAGGAAAGAGACAGACGAAAGAGGTGGTATATGCCGCTTGGTCGAGCTATATTCAGGGATGGCCAGCACCGATTCAATAAAGGAAAAAGAACTTATTAAAACTGTATCCATGTTAATTTTAGATTTGCCTGAGAAGTATAAGTGCATTATAAGAATGTAAGTTTTAATTTTAATGCTCATTTTTCACAAGTTTGATTATTTATTCAAAAGAAATATTTTCTCAACTTTTCTTATAGAAAAGTGAAATTTTCAGGTATAGGCCTATTTATTTAGTAGCCTTACAGAATGTTTTCGTAAATCTAATATACCGTATATACGCATTACTGAAGATAGTGTACCGAAAATTTTGAAAATATTCGCATGGAAATTGTTTGTAAGGAAATGAATTAACAAAGCAAATACTGTTACATCATAAGCAAAAGATACGTGCCCATGTGTTGTAAAAATGTCAACTCTATAGCTTCAGCAGATTTCGAGAAAATAATTTAATATTCTGATGATAGGAAGTTGCTCACAAATATCACCTTAAAAGCATAATGCGATAAGAATTTTGTTATGTAATATTAGTTACACTTAAAACAGATACAGTACCTAGGTAACTTTGCTTTGTACTGTAATATTGTTTTGATTAGTTTATTGATTACTTTTGTAAGGCTAAAGATACCATCAATATGAATGCCAACTTAACATGTCATACTCAATCTCTTTCTTTGGAATATCACTTTCTTTATGAATGATGTGTTTCATCCACTTAATACAGTATAATATTATACTACTATGGAATTTAAGTGAATATTCCTTCTTAACTCTCTATTATGTTATTAAGATTTAAAACACAAGTCCAATATTAAGAAATCAGTGTTAATACTATTGCTTTACAGACAATATAGATAATATTAAACAGAAAGAAGCCATGTAAAAATAACGACATAAAATTTCACGTTCCGTTTGAAGTTTGTGCACCACTGTTTTCTTAATCCATTCATATACACAACCCTTCCTCTTTCCATACTTAGCGCTTGTTGCCTGCGCACGACGTCAAGGTCAGAAAAATGCGCTTGCTTTGACATAACTCACCTAACATAATTAGGAACATTAAATCCAGACGTTTGAGATGGACAAGGCATGTAATACGCATGGGTGAATCTGGAAATGCATATAGAGTGTTAATTGGAAGATCTGACGGCTAAAAGGCCTTTGGAGAGGCCGAGACGTAGATGGGAGGATAATATTAAAATAGATTTGAGGGAGGTGGAATATGATGGTAGGGATTGGATTAATCTTGTTCAGGATAAGGATCGGTAGGGGGCTTATGTGAGGACGCCAATGAACCTCTGGATTCTTTAAAAGCACTTATAGGTAATAATAATAATAATAATAATAATAATAATAATAATAATAATAATAATAATAATAATAATAATAATGTTAGGAGAAAATCCACAAACTATTAGAGAAAACACGGGAATTTTACTGGAAGCAAGTAAAGCCATAGGTTTGGAAGTAAATCCCGAAAAGACAAAGTATATGATTATGTCTCGTGACCAGAATATTGTACGAAATGGAAATAGAAAAATTGGACATTTATCTTTTGAAGAGGTGGAGAAGTTCAAATATCTTGGAGCAACAGTAACAAATATAAATGATACTCGGGAGGAAATTAAACACAGAATAAATATGGGAAATGCCTGTTATTATTCGGTTGAGAAGCTTTTATGATCCAGTCTGCTGTCAAAAAATCTGAAAGTTAGAATTTATAAAACAGTTATATTACCGATTGCTCTTTATGGTTGTGAAACTTGGACTCTCACTTTGAGAGAGGAACATAGGTTAAGGGTGATTGAGAATAAGGTGCTTAGGAAAATATTTGGGGTTAAAAGGAATGAAGTTACAGGAGAATGGAGAAAGTTACACAACACAGAACTGCACGTATTGTATTCTTCACCTGACATAATTACGAACATTAAATCCAGACGTTTGAGATGGGCAGGGCATGTAGCACGTATGGGGATCCAGAAATGCATATAGATTGTTAGTTGGGAGGCCGAAAGGAAAAAGACCTTTAGGGAGGCCGAGACGTAGATGGGAGGATAATATTAAAATGGATTTGAGGGAGGTGGGATATGATGATAGAGAATGGATTAATCTTGCTCAGGATAGGGACCAATGGCGGGATTATGTGAGGGAGCAGTGAACCTCCGTGTCCCTTAAAAGCCAGTAAATAATAATAATAATAATAATAGTAATAATAATAATAATAATAATAATAATAATAATAATAATAATAATAATAATAATGAAAGACAGTAAAAAATATGCTTAGGGCATACGGTATAGTGTGCATGTTAGAGTACTGTAAGGGGTTACGGTACTTAAGAGCCATGTCAGTACTGTAGTTTGAAACAAGATCACTGGGAATTCTAATAGTGGGGCGAGAAGGCCATCCAGTGGAAGTGTTCGTCGGCTACAACGCCACACGCTGTGAGGTACAGGTTCCATTGAGTCGTCGGTACTGGAGACCACTCACTTCTCTGTCAAGTGTGGTAGAACAAGGCTCTGCGGTGTAGTAGGACGGCCTTGACAGGGGGGAAGGGCTCAGGAAGTTTTACCGCCTCCAACAGTTCTCATTGACTTCTGTCTGATAAATAAATGAGTTGGCGCACAAAGGCTGACTCGCACAACAGGTATGCTGCAACGGGGGAGGGGGGGGAGATCGCACTGTTTAAACCGTTTCACTGATACAGTTCTGCTAGACCAGTGGTTGCCAAACACCACGAATTTGTGACGTAACAGAAATGCAACCCGCACACCACTATCACATGTAGTGGGTATCTCCTCAGGTATGTATGTATGTATGTATGTATGTATGTATGTATGTATGTATGTATGTATGTATGTATGTATGTATGTATTTATTCACACTGCAATGGGTTTATACCCGGTGGCAGTGGTAACTAATTACACTCAATAATGACAATAATAAACTTATTAAATAAAAATACAATTAATAATAATACTAATAATTAATACTAATACTAATAATAATAATAATAATAATAGTAATAAAATATAATAATAATAACAACAACAACAACAGGGAATATACTAAATTAAATGAAACGATCACTTAAAATAACATTTGAAATATTCTAATTTGTATCTTAAAACTAAGATCGAACTAAAACCCACGAGTATATGTTCATATCTGCACAACTACCTTTCAACATTACACTCATTTCGCTGTCAACTCACTCACTGCACTGGAACTACGACACATTTCACTGATTCTATCCTGATTTCACTAACACTTCAAAAACATTTCACTGTTCAAATACTATGCACTGCCACTATAAACTCTAAAGCTTCACTGACAGGAACACGTTTCACTTACACAGCACACTTCACTGACACGACATACTTCTTCACTGATACAACACACTTCACTGACACAACATAATTCTTCACTGATACAACACTTCAATAACAACATATCATTTACACCCTTTAGCTACTGTGTATAATTACCGTCTATTAGTAGGTTTAATGCAGTGAATAACAGTGCAGAGACGGACTGTGACCAAAAAACGAAAGCAATATAATATTCTTTTACTTATTAACTATACACACTTTATCCGTGTTAAGTTTTTATCCTCCTATTCATTATTTTTGTATTATTAATAAAATAAAATATATTTTCTTAATTACCACATCAGCAGATATTTGAAATTAGAAAACGTACCAGGCTGGTCACGAAGTTGTAAATTACACTACACACTTTAAAAAAACGTCGAAGTGTTTTACACCGATTAAGACAAGGAAGCCGATACTTTTTATTGTTTGTTTATTAACCCATTTATGCCCAAGACTTTTTTTTGTTGACTATTACACTCTTACTACGTCATACTACTTTTGACCAATAAAACGGTACGAAAGGACGTATTTCAACCAATCATAGCTGCTTATCGCACAATTTTATCGCGTCCCTAGCATTTGTTTAATTTTATCGCGTCCCTAGCATTTGTTTCTTTGTTTGCCAACATTTGAAACTGCGCTGGTCTGGACGTTAAAATATATATATATATATATATATATATATATATATATATATATATATATATATATATATATATATATAATTACAAACCACTCCAGTCGATGCACAGCAGTTTCAAATATGACTCGCATTGGCATTCAAGAACAAGAATTAATAAAAATCACTGATCATACCTATGCATCTTCTGAAATCCGATTTACAAATAAATGAAGAGCACCATTCGGAAATCCTGAATAAGTTGAATACACCATGTAGGCCTAAATCAACGAGTTCCACTTCTATTACGCACACGTCCAATATAACATCAATTGAACCAACAACCACATTCAAATTTGAAAATTGTACATTCAATAATTATTCCTTTTAAAATTATTCATTCGGAAATCCTGAATAAGTTGAATACACCATGTAGGCCTAAATCAACGAGTTCCACTTCTTTTACGCACACGTCCAATATAACATCAATTGAACCACCAACCACATTCAAATTTGAAAATTGTACATTCAATAATTATTCCTTTTAAAATTATTCATGTTTATTTTTTATGTCATCGTCGTTAATTAAAACTTTTCTAACACTTTTGTATATTAGTTAGGTTATGTTATAGCTTCTGCTATATGATATTAATGGATAGTCACGTATCAGAGATTGTTTAATATTAAGATTTATTGAAAATCATCTGTCAAGTGACGTTGATTACTGGGATTCGGATAATTGAAGTGGAATGTTGCATTTTAATAAAAATGAAACTGAATCAACAAAGCCTTCTTGACTAGTAACATTGCCATCGTGTATAATAGATCGAGAACTTCTCGACGAGAAGGCATTGCTCACTACTGCCATCTAGCATGCATCTAGCGTAATATTTGTAATGTTGAGATGGTACAATAATACATTTGAAGACAGTTGTATTTTCGTAAGTAAATTAATATTTTATTGTATTGGAGTACTTCGTTACTTCTAATCTGTATATACTTTCTTCTAATCGTGTAATAGTCAATTAAATCCCACTCGAGTTTTGATTTTCTCTAGATAAATCAAAACGTCTAGTGAGATTACTGTTGAATATTTTCATAATTTTCGCACCGCCACATGAAACTGAAATGGAAGGTAATTATTATGTTGCAGGCTCCTTTGATTCTTCTGGTATACACAGCAATGAAATAAAAGTTAATTTTGCAATTCATTTCTTTGCATTTTGCAGAAAAACAATTAATGCAGAATGTTGCGAAAACGCCACACTAGGCAGATAGGCTATGGGTTAATGAAATATACAAATTACACTACATACGTCGAAAAAAAAACGTCGAAGTATTTTACCCTGATTAAGACATAGAAGGCGATACTTTTTATTGTTCGTTCATTAATGAAATATTCAAATTACAGGTAAGCGTGTGGTAGTCTTTATGACAAGAAGAATAATGACGTCATACACTGTTCTTTTATACTTCATTTAAAATTTTACAACAAATTAAGTATCTCATATTTTTGTCATCTGCACAAAAGAAATACTTTTCCTCCTATGCTCCTTAAAATTAAGTTTTTACACATTAATTGTTTTCTGTTTTGGAAAAGGCATCGAAGCGTATTATCCTACACACTTGTAACATTACATGTGTCCGTCCGCTGCTAATACCTGTCTTTACTTATATCGAAGGCTGTAAACAGCGGGTTATGCATGAGTGGAGGCAGAGGTATGTGTCGCGACACAGCTTTTGGCGATCACTGCTAGACCGTTTCTGAGGTCATGCATTTAAAGCAGCGGTGACCAAAACTCGAGCTGGCTAGTATATATCATCGATTCATAGTCATTCTACCTAAGAGCCAGCTGGTTAGTCACTGAAATTGAGACAACTCATCCTGCCTAAGGTTTTTCCGTGGTTTTCCTAAGGCGTAAGACAAATGTCGGGATGAGCCCTAAAAGAAATGGGCCACGGACCTGCACTCATATCCCCATGTACCCCTTACTTACTCTAAATGAATTATTAATTACATCTCTCTCCTCTCTTCGTAATTGAGTCACCATAAAGCCAAATGGCTGTTCTCTAAATTGAGACGATTCAACAAGGGTCATGACAATCAATCACCTCCTACCTAATAGCCAAATTGGCTAGTCTCTTATATGAGACAACTCATCCTGCCTAAGGTATTTCCGTGGTTTTCCTAAGGCGTAAGACAAATGTCGGGATGAGCCCTAAAAGAAATGGGCCACGGACCTAGATGCTCTTCCCCATATATTCCCCTTTTCTAGCAAACGACGTAATGCCCTAGTTCAGAACCTATAAATTACCTATTAAATGTGCGAGATCACTCATTTAGTCGCTTGAAAGGACAGGGAACCTCTCAAATTGCAGATTTAGATTTCAAGGCGCTTTTTCTGACGGCCTTCACCTGCCTCGTCATCGAACAACAGATGACAGAGTCTTCACGACTCCACTTACACTGCGAAATGGCAAAGCCCTTTCAATGTGCAAGATAACACCTGCCATCCTAACGGCAAACAAACGAGTCTTCAGACTCTTCCTGCACTGCGATATGACACAGTTCATTTCAATGTGCAGATTTACACCAGCCAACTCTACCTCTTGCCGTCCAGTGATCACTTGATCACATTCCGTCCCCTCGCGTATGTGGTACCTAAGAGGTTACGTCCATTTTCGGCTTTTCCCCTTCAAAATTTTCTAGAGCTCCTTCAGTGGAGCAGCGTAACTCGGAGTGAGACTAGTGGCCAACAGGCTTGGTGCTCACATATTTAGTTTCTCATAGCCCCCAACCCCTTGCAAGGACGCGTTTGCGTACCTTTTAAATTTATCCTCCCAATTTTCCTCTCTTTTTCGATTTTTTCGAAACTCGAGCTGCAGTGATTACATGGGACAGACAGCCTATGACGTAAGGAGACGGAGGAAAGGTACTTGGCATGAAAACTACAACCAGTGGTGGTTCCTGTACTGACATCTTGATCAAAGAATTATGAACCATCATACATATCCACGCAATTTATGACTGGACACGGAAAATTTAATTCATATTTCTAACGTTTCAAAATTAACAACCCAAACGGCTCTTCATGTCCCTGTGAACACCCCACACAAACAGTCGACCACCTGTCATTCGAGTGCCCGCTACAAGAACGCAAGAGATACCGGCTAGAAACCCATCTTAGCATGTGCGATACAACTTTCTTACCACCAATAACAAAAGTTCTTCTGAAGCAATGTTGCTTAAAGGAATTTCACAGATTTATTACAGATGTGTTTAAGACCTTGTAGAAATAATAGTAATTAGTAACAGTGTCCTATTTATTCTTCTTGGAGCCAAATCTGTAAATTTTAAAAGTGTGGTTACTATGTTGAAGTGTATGTGTTGTAACGGATGCTTGATTTGTTATGCATGTGAGTCATAGTTATGGGATGCTTGATGTCGTCGCAATGTCGTAATTATAGTTTGATTGTGTTTGTGTGACTATTGTGTATTAATTTATGATGTATGGTACGGAAAGCTGCATATTTGTGTTATAGGAGTGTTACGTATGTGTGTTGTTAATATTTTTGTATGTCTCAAATTGATGCCTGATGTTTGCTTTACAATCGCAATGCCTAATTTACGGATTGTGTATGTTTTGTTTACATCGCGTAAGCTAATTTAATTTTCTTTTCCATTTCTCTTTATGCTTATCTTTTTTGTGTAAAACTATAGCCCTAACATACATATGTAAAATAGGGCTAACCCCAATTGGAGATACAATAATAACGTCTTGATCAATCCCGCGGATAAAAATCTCAAGCTTTGCTGTATCATTAATGTCACTGCTGTCATCAAGAGCCAGTGAATAATATACGATTTTTCTTGCTTCTTTTTTTAACCTTCCTCTTGAATAAATCAGGAATTTTTTTAATTCTCTCGATACTTGGTCGAGAAATTCGTATTTTTTTCAAAATTAAAAACTTCTTATCGACAAGTTATTTAAGCTATTTTAATCATTATTCTTTTGAGAAACTCTATTCTATTAAAAGCCTTAAAGCACGAGATATTTCAAACCCCATTAGGTAGCCGACTTCCTTACATTTATTTATCTCATCTTTCTCTTTCTGGCTATGATTTAAGACATGTCAATTCCTGGCGTGTAACAGTTCGTTGACACATAATACTGAATCAGTTTTTCTGCAATATTATTATTAAATGAATAACTAATAAATAGTTACCCTCATCTAAAGATTAAGAAGATTAAAATTGAGATAAAACCTAATAATTTTATCCTTGTATGGAGAAGATCTAAAAATATCAATATTCATGCACGTACAGAAGAATTATAGAAACACATACTTTGATCAGTAATAATAATAATAATAATAATAATAATAATAATAATAATAATAATAATAATAATAATAAATTATTCAGCGTGGCAATTAATGTTTCAATATAATCCTAATTGAACCGTTGAGCAATTTTAAGATCGCACCTGAAACCTCTTCACAACGGAAAAAAATTGGAACTATGTCACTTTCGTCTTGAACAGGTTTTACTGTACTCCAACATTCTTCCTCTTTTAACAGATGAAAGGCTGACTGTTGAGTCCGTCGACGGAGCGAAAACTGTCGTTTAACTTGCTGTAACTTGGAAACCAGTAAAGATTTTGAGTAGCAATTTCTTTTAAAAATAATTTTAATTCTTTCTCAACATTTGTCTCACTTTGACCCCACATCTAACGTGAAAAACAAAAAAGTTTGCCGCTTACTAACTTTTGAAAGTGTTAATGTCTATTCTGAACAGATCACTTCGAAGTTACTATTTCTTCTCTCTGTTTCCAAAAATGATTTTGGTTTAGAATTTTTTTCTATGCTTTCCTCAGACATTCACCTATCAATCATAAAAATTACAGCGCGATTGATTGACTATCTTTGGAGCTACAATGTGATATTTAACGCAGCGGGAAACTGATTTCTCTCCCCCTCTGGCTCCGGTATCACCGTCTCTCTCTCTCTCTCTCTCTCTCTCTCTCTCGCTCTCTCACACACACACACACACACACAAGCCATTTGGCTATATTACAACGCCGCAGCGATCTCTGATTGGTTCTCCTCATAATTATGCAGAAGATTTGCCGGTGAGTAATAATGAAGTGTTCAAATAAGCGGAAAAAATGAAGTACAATCTTCACAACATTCTAACGTCCTCAGTATCTTTGGAAGGCGTACTTTTAGCACTATAGTCCGGGTCAGCTTACTCCATACCCTAAGGGTGAAACCTAACCATTTTCCCCCATTACTACATATGCTAGTGGGTTGTGGTGATTTTCTAGTTTGCAGGTTGAATTTTCTTTTGCCAACTTCCTTTCGAATTTCGATATTGATAAATACTACAAATGGTAGTGATTTTGTAACTGGTATGTTGGCAACCAACACAAATATCGATAATATTTGTCGGTACTGGAGTTCCATGAAATTAAAATTGTACTAGATTTCTGAGCCCCTTACTGGAAGCTAGTGAAATTTGAACATACTAATAATTAATTAATATCAGTATTAATATTAATACATAATAGTTATCTTATATGTTGCGTTGTGGTTATAATTCAAGACTATAGTCAGGTAAGTTTTCGGAGTTAGTACTAATAATTTCATGTGGTCAAACAAAATACATTTTTAGGTTATGTCTCATGAGTCAGTTGTTTAGTCAAACCAATGAATTTTGTATTGCCGTGTTGATCCTTTTCCCGTATAGTTTGCCTACGAAAATATGTTACAAATTATTGAATTATTTAGAACTAGCCGTACCCGTGCGCTCCGCTGCACCCGTTAGAAATAAATATAAAGTAATTACATAATTAAAATAGGACGTTTGATCCAGGGAACAATCGTGTTTGATATAAGGATAAATCGTTTATTATGTTACTTAATTTAAATTGTATTTGCATAATTAAAATGCGATCATTTTGATCCAGAGACCACTCATTTGGTCATAAAAATTATTTTAGGAAATACAGGAAACGAATGTACAGAATAGCCTATCAAGTTTTCTGTGCATAAGAAGCTATTTTAATCTTACCTGTCCTCAATTCACTCAGAAGTTACTGTAATAACATTATAGCATTATGTCCATACAGAGAAACTACACTTTCCAATGGTGAAATAATAATTAATTATACAAATCGGTTAATTTAGCTTCCGATATTGCTTCATACAAACACAGAAACATTTTCTGTAGGCTATGATTCATAGCTTTCGATTGTTGTTGACCAAGGCCCCTTATAGACGAAGTCATTTGTTTATTTCATTACACGGCCTTAGATGGCAGTTATTTTAATTTTAAAATTCATTTATCTCATTAAATATCAGTCCTATCCAAATATTTCAAAGAATAAAACTTATCGGAAATGATTTTTAAAGAAATTTTTGTTATGTAACATTTTTCATAAAAATCAATAATAAGCGAAATATTTCGATTTATTTTATTCAGGCCCCCTTATAATCCCCCTTTTAAATAAAGTATTTTGAATGCCATATAGCCTAAAATCTAAGTTACAACGAACTTAATTTATATTCCAATTTTCATCGAAATCCGTTCAGCCATTATCGCGTGAAAAGGTAACAAACATACAGACAGACAGACAGACATACAAACAAAGATTTCAAAAAAGCGATTTTCGGTTTCAGGGTGGTTAATTATATATGTTAGGACCAATTATTTTTGGAAGATCGAAAATTACCAGAAAAATTTCGGCTACAGATTTTTTATTAGTATAGATACTTTCCAACATAAAGTACGGTAGGTAAGTAAATAAGTCATTTAGTACGTAAGATCGTGTGATATCTGGTAACAGTTGTCAACACTGACAAGACGGCAATATTTGCTGTTTAGGAACTGTTCTTATGTGAACCTCACTATACCTATCGCATGTGATCACCTGCATCTTCCGACTAAGGATTTGTTGCAAATATGCGTGGGTCGTCAGATTGCGAACTGCACTCTGCGTGTAATTACCTCCAGTCACAACTCTGATGTTACATCGATCGAATTCTATGTAAGGAATCCTTTGGAACAATGTCATACTTAATCCAGCCTTGGTTGGATGTAGAACCAAACGAAGAAGCTGGCGAATAACATGGTCCTTCCTTCGAGAGAACTCCAGTCAAGAAGTCAGATTCTGTTTTATAATAGTTCTGTTGGATTATTATTATTATTATTATTATTATTATTATTATTATTATTATTATTATTATTATTATTATTATTATTGTATCTCCAATGGGGGGGTAGCCCTATTTTACATATGTATGCTAGGGCTATAGTTTTACACAAAAATAGGCCTAAGCATAAAACAAATTGAAAAGAAAAACAAATTAGCTTACACAATGGAAACAAAACATAAACAATTCGTAATGTAAACATTGCGATTGCAAATCAAACATCAGTCATCAATCGAGACATGCAGAAAACAGTTACAACACATAAACAAAACATTTCTTATAGCGGTACTCTGTAACACAATTAAGCAACTTTCCCTAACATACATCATAAATTAATACACAATAATCACACAAACACAATCAAGCATCCCATAACTATGACTCACATACACAACAAATCAAGCATCCTCTACAACACATTCACTTCAACATGATAACTATACTTTTAAAAGTTACAAATTTGGCTGCAAAAGAATAAATAGGACACTGTTACTAAATACTGTTATTTTCTACAAGGTCTTAAACACATCTGTAATAAATCTGTGAAATTCCTTTATGCAACATTGCTTCAGAAGAACTTTTGTTATTGGTGGTAAGAAAGTTGTATCGCACATGCTAAGATGGGTTTCTAGCCGGTATCTCTTGCGTTCTTGTAGCGGACACTCGAGTAACAGGTGGTCGACTGTTTGTGTGGGGTGTTCACAGGGACATGAAGAGCCGTTTGGATTGTCAATTTTGAAACGTTCAAAATATGAATTAAATTTTCCGTGTCAGTCATGAATTGCGTGGATATGTATGATGGTTCATAATTCTTTACGGTTAGTCTATCTTTAACTGTGGGAAAATATAGTGATTTTGTGATTTGGCCATTTGTACTATTTAACCACATTGCATTCCAGTCATTTAAGATGTTCACCTTCATTTACATTTTTACATAAGAGAGGGGTTGTTTAGAGTATGTGTGTTTTGTTTCCGAAATTGCGGCCATCTTGGCTAGATGATCTGCTCTTTCGTTTCCTGTGTTCCCTTCATGACCACGTACCCAATCGAAAGTTGGAGTAGCATTTTTTTTAATTGCTTAGATATAGAGTCACTATAGTTAAATTATGTTATTAGTTTATTTCTGTATGAAAAATGAAGAATAGAATTGTGTTAGGCCTACAACTGGCAAAACTCCATTGTAGGAGATTACTAGGGGGCGGATATAGATTATCTAAAAATCTACTTAAAATGATCATTAAAATGACCTTAAACTAATCGAAAAATGACATGAAATTAAAATAAAATGACATTTAAATATTATTCACCGTACTCGCACCACAACTTCTAAAAAATTAGTCACCTTGTTTCAATGACTGCCCTGCAAATCTCGGAGAGAGGAGACAACTTCGTGTAATTTAGCTAAGATAAAGGAAAAGGGCATGCAACAAAATGGAGATTTTAATGAAAAAGTATAGATTTTAATGAAGGTTTACAATGTGCTGAGTCAGCAGTAGTCGGTCAAAGCCCTCACTTAAACTAAACTGTTGTCAAGCATTTTATATTATTTTTATCATCCAGTCTGCTGTCGAAAAATCTGAAAGTTAGAATTTATAAAACAGTTATATTACCGGTTGTTCTGTATGGTTGTGAAACTTGGACTCTCACTTTAAGAGAGGAACAGAGACTACGGGTGTTTGAGAATAAGTTTCTTAGGAAAATATTCGGTGCTAAGAGGCATAAAGTTACAGGAGAATGGAGAAAGTTACACAACACAGAACTGCACGCATTGTATTCTTCATCTGACATAATTAGGAACATTAAATCCAGACGTTTGAGATGGGCAGGGCATGTAGCACGTATGGGCGAATCCAGAAATGCATATAGAGTGTTAGTTGGGAGACCGGAGGGAAAAAGACCTTTAGGAAGGCCGAGACGTAGATGGGAAGATAATATTAAAATGGATTTGAGGGAGGTGGGATATGATGATAGAGACTGGATTAATCTTGCTCAGGATAGGGAGCAATGGCGGGCTTATGTGAGGGCGGCAATGAACCTCCGGGTTTCTTAAAAGCCAGTAAGTAAGTATACGGGATGAATAGAAAGTAAGGGGGCAAACTTGAGGTGGTGATTCTTGACAGGAAAAAGAACGAAAAATTCATATCAGTATGTGTCCGAAAATGAACGATGAGTCTTTAATAAAGGAATTAGTAACGGTATATTACATTACACATTACTGTACAGCACATCTGATCATCTTGTAAGTGTTTCTTCCTTGCTATGTAGCATTATAAGTGAAAATGCAGCAACAGAAGTCCGCTGATCTTTAATGAAAAGCCAACAGCAGGAACGCCTTCCACGTTCGTGTTACACCTCCTCCCCTTTCCAAAGTTGTGACTCGAGCTTCCTCGTGTGACTGCTTATTGAATCGCTAAGCCCGAAGCCTGCTGGTGTCCACGGTAAAAATTGGACGTAATTGTATGAAGGAGGTCGGCGCTAATGCCGCCGGTAGCCAAATTGAAGCTTCTACAAATAGTCGCGTCCTGCAGAGCGCAAGTTTTCGAGTGTTGTCGCATTTCCAACTCTGATAAAATTGTTCTTCGCTTGCTTGTTATCGTACAATTACTTCAACTTGTTAAAAAGTTGCAACAAACTCAATTTCGGACCTAGTATTTGTGAAGTTTATTATAGATAGACACCACAGAATTTCACATTTATTTCGAAAAATATCGTGATGAAGATATATTTCGCGTTTTACATCTAATTACTGTACTTGTAAGATTATCTGTAGTAATCTCACTAGAGGCTTTGATTTATCTAGGAAAAATCAAAATTCTAGTGTAATATTTATTTATTTATTTATTTATTTATTTATTTATTTATTTATTTATTTATTTATTTGACTCTTCAGACAGTTGCATCAACCATTTTAAAATCTTCATTGGACATCATCAATTACCATCTCTATTCATCTTTATAATATTCAGTGTAGGCTATATTACTTATTTTCAATAAATTTTTATCGTTTTGATAACTACCACATCTTGCTTGCAGAATATATACATATATATTTTTTAAAATGTTATTATGTATTTTTGTAACATTAATTTTCATTTTTTGAATTGATTAGGATGCCATTATTTTAAATCAAAGATTTGGACGCCTATTATTTCGATATACTACTTTATTCATTCATTCATTCATTCATTCATTCATTCATTCATTCATTCATTCATTCATTCATTCATTCATTCATTCACTTATTTACTTATTTACTTATTTATTTACTTATCTATTTATTATTTATTTATTTGACTCTTCAGACAATTGCATCAACCATTTTAAAATCTTCATTGGACATCATCAATTACCATCTCTATTCATCTTTATAATATTCAGTGTAGGCTATATTACTTATTTTCAATAAATTTTTATCGTTTTGATAACTACCACATCTTGTTGCAGAATATATACATATATATTTTTTAAAATGTTATTATGTATTTTTGTAACATTAATTTTCATTTTTTGAATTGATTAGGATGCCATTATTTTAAATCAAAGATTTGGACGGCTATTATTTCGATATACTACTTTATTCATTCATTCATTCATTCATTCATTCATTCATTCACTTATTTACTTATTTACTTATTTATTTACTTATCTATTTATTATTTATTTATTTATTTGACTCTTCAGACAATTGCATCAACCATTTTAAAATCTTCATTGGACATCATCAATTACCATCTCTATTCATCTTTATAATATTCAGTGTAGGCTATATTACTTATTTTCAATAAATTTTTATCGTTTTGATAACTACCACATCTTGTTGCAGAATATATACATATATATTTTTTAAAATGTTATTATGTATTTTTGTAACATTAATTTTCATTTTTTGAATTGATTAGGATGCCATTATTTTAAATCAAAGATTTGGACGGCTATTATTTCGATATACTACTTTATTCATTCATTCATTCATTCATTCATTCATTCATTCATTCACTTATTTACTTATTTACTTATTTATTTACTTATCTATTTATTATTTATTTATTTGACTCTTCAGACAATTGCATCAACCATTTTAAAATCTTCATTGGACATCATCAATTACCATCTCTATTCATCTTTATAATATTCAGTGTAGGCTATATTACTTATTTTCAATAAATTTTTATCGTTTTGATAACTACCACATCTTGTTGCAGAATATATACATATATATTTTTTAAAATGTTATTATGTATTTTTGTAACATTAATTTTCATTTTTTGAATTGATTAGGATGCCATTATTTTAAATCAAAGATTTGGACGGCTATTATTTCGATATACTACTTTATTCATTCATACATTCATTCATTCATTCATTCATTCATTCATTCATTCATTCATTCATTCACTTATTTACTTACTTATTTATTTATTATTTATTTATTTGACTCTTCAGACAATTGCATCAACCATTTTAAAATCTTCATTGCACATCATCAATCACCATCTTTATTCATCTTCATAATATTCAGTGTTTATTACTTATTTTCAATAATTTTTTTTCGTTTTGATAGCTACCACATCTTGTCGCAATATATATATATATATATATATATATATATATTTTAAATCTCATATGTATTTTTCTAATGTTAATTTTCATTTTCTTTTTTGTTCATTTCAATTGATTAGGATGCCATTATTTTAAATCCAAGATTTGGACGCTATCATTTCGATATACTACTTTATTCATTCATTCATTCATTCATTCATTCATTCATTCATTCATTCATTCATTTATTTATTTATTTATTTATTTATTTATAATTTAATGTTATTGAGCAAATATACAGCCCAAAGACAACGTCAAAATACAAATATATAATACATGGCCTACAATAATACGGATAGATATTGAAATAAAATCAAAATAAATATACAATTACCAGACAATTACAAAAATAGATTAAAAATGTTAAAAGAAATGGTATAAGAACAAATTAAAATAGATTATTACATGATTAGAAGAAAGTATAATAAAGATTAGAAAATATCAAGCACGGCACTCTAATAGAATAAAATATTGACTTACAAAAATATTAAACTGTCTTTAAACCTTCGATTCCCGTCCTGAATATCAATATTTGTCCTTAATGAGACTACTTCATATTTTCACTCTTAAGAATCTGAAAACTAAGTTAGTGTACATATACATGCTAAACCGTAAGTAATGTTATTAATTTCATGGGGTTATTTTTTGAGATATTTCAAATAATAGAAAAAAGTTTAGTACAATTTTGCTCGTTTTGCTTCCTTTCCGAGATACAAATTGTTTTATATGAAACATTTCATAGCGTGTTTTTGGAAAAGCCTTTGATTTAAATCCCAATATGCTCACAAGCAAAAACATTCTGGCGAGGGCAGATAAAAAAGTTAAATGTTTCTTCCACCACAAAAGAAATGCTTATACAAATTTTGGCCACTCGACCGCAATTACGAGGCCGTCCAGAAAATTATTTTCCCTGGGGCCGTTTACAGAAAAAAGCATAATTTCATGGAAAGATTTATTGAAGCAAATACAGCAATTGTTGCGCTATTTGTCAACATATGCCCACTGGAACTGAGACATTTGTCATACCATGTGATGAATTTTTGTATCCTTTTGTCGTAGAAGTCAGCCGCCTGGGATCGGAACCAGTGTATGACAGCCGTCTGCACCTCTCTGTCGATCCCAAGATATGATAAATGTCTCAATTCCGGTGGGGAATATTTTGAAAAAAATAGCTCAACAGTTGCTGTGTCTGTCCCAATAAATTCTTCCAATGAAATTGTGTTTTCTTGCTGTTAACGGCCCCCGGCGAACTTATTTTTTACGGCCCTCGTAATTGCAGTCGAGTGACCAAAATTTGTATAAGCACTTCTTTTCATATTAATAACATGGTGAAAGAAATAAGATAACTTTTTTATCTGCCTCCATCAGAATGTTTGCTTGTCAGTCAATTCAAGAGAGCAGAGTATTATGATGATAAATTATTAAAAGAATTTTAGTTTTATGCAGAAATTTGATTTGAACAAATGGAATTTTTCGTTCTTGAAAGAATTTTAAAGGGTTACATTTCTTCGGATCAAATTAACTGAACATTTAAAGGCTAAAAATAAAATTCGTTCAATCATTTATTATCATAATACAGTACACTGCTCTCTTAAATTAACCGAGCATATTGGAAATTAAATCAATGGTTTTAGCAAATGACGCTAAGAAATGTTCAATAAAAAGTAATTTTTATCTCGAAAAGACAGCAATATCGAGCAAAATTATAATAAATTGTTTGTTTCAAATATCTCAAAGAATAACCCCCTGAAGTTAATGACATTACTTACAGTTCATAGTGTACATAAAGGATTTTTTCGGGCAGAATCATCTCAGTATTCAAGAAAGTGTTCACAAAAGTTGACCTAGATCTGGAATGTGGATATAAAAACCTTAAACAAGAAGGAAGCCAGATGTAAATAAGGCTTATTGATTGGTACCGTACTGCAGTGGCAACTGAACACTTCAGTTATTACTTAAAATTGTATGCAAATCAACTGGACTGTTTATTGATGATGAAACAATGATGATATCGAGAGCAAATACTAGGAAAATGCACGTCCGTAGCTGCAGTGTTCACAAAATCGAACGGAAATGAACCTCTGACCCTTTTTACATGAAGCTATCAAATAACTGAGCTATAGCTGTTCCTGAGACAACGGATCCTTTCAAAAATGTGCATGCATTTTCTTTTGTTTAGTTCCGGACATCAATTTATATGAGAAATGAAATATAACAGTCTCTCTTCTACTGAAAGTGAACTATACATCATATTAAGTTTAGGAAGTTCTCAAACGTTTCGGCATTCGTTACTTAAAGGAAAACTTTCAAACTCGAAGTCTGCAGCTATGAGACTTAATGAACAAAGGAGTATCCTAGTATAAAGAAAATTAAAATATGTATACTCGTATAACAAGGGAAGTTGAGGTACTTTATAACGAGCAAGAAAATCCATAATGATTGCTTCAGTGCTTTGGAAATTCTTATAACAAGTCATTTTATTACACCCTTTTGAGATTAAACAAATGAAAGAGAACGACCTAATTCTCATAATTCTTTATTTCACAACACTGTCTCAACTGAGTGGTTATCCTACGTCAGTGAAATTGGTGATAAGGAGATGGGTCCGAATAGTTTCTGCACGATCGGTTACGAAATAAGGAAACACTATATTGCTACTGACCGCCTGGTGCTGTAGACTGTATGCAAAGCTCTTCCGTCTAGCGGGCTGCCTCAGTGTTCGATTTACTCTTTGCGGCTGAACGGCTGTGGCGTATAAAAGGCAAACCATATTGAGCCTTCCATGTACTTTTAATGTATATTCCACCATTAATTAACCTGATTAATCAATTAATTCTTTCATTTCTACAATCGTTCATTCCATTCAGTTCGTTTCGTTCCATCTGTTCTTTCATTCCGTTCCTTTCATTCGTTCCGTTAGATCCGTTCATCCTTCGTTCCGTTCGTTCAATTCATTCATTTCACTCCAATCATCCGTTCATACGCTCGCTCGTTCCTTCATTCTCACATTCGTTCATTCCTTTCAGTTCGTTCTGTTCATTCCATCCGTTCTGTTCGTTCTGTTTGATTCGTTCGCTCCTTCGTTTCGTTCCCTCCATTCATTCCATTCATTCACTGATTCACTCGTTCACTCATTTCTTCATTCCTACAATCGTTCATTCCGTTCAGTTCGTTCTGTTCATTCCATCCGTTCTCTTCGTTGTGTTTGATTCGTTCGCTCCTTCGTTTCGATCTTTCAATTCATTCACTCATTCCTTCATTCCTAGAATCGTTCATTCCGTTCAGTTCATTCTGTTGGTTCCGTTGGATCCATTCGCTCTTTCGTTTCGTTCGTTCCATTCATTCACTGATTCACTCATTCACTCATTCACTCGTTCACACATTTCTTCATTCCTACATTCGGTCATTCCGTTCAGTTCGTTCTGTTCAGTCCATCCGTTCTGTTCGTTTCGTTGGATTCGTTCGCTCCTTCGTTTCGTTCGTTCCATTCGTTCACTCATTCCTTCGTTCCTACATTCGTTCATTCCGTTCAGTTCGTTCTGTTCATTCCGTCCGTTCTGTTCGTTCCGTTGGATCCGTTCGCTCCTTCGCTTCGTTAGTTCCATTCATTTACTGATTCACTCATTCACTCGTTCACTTGTTTCTTCATTCCTACATTCGTTCGTAACTTCGTTCCTACATTCGTTCATTCCGTTCAGTTCGTTCTGTTCATTCCATTCGTTCTGTTCATTCCGTTGGATCCGTTCGCTCCTTCGTTTCGTTCCTTCCATTCAATCACACGTTCACTCGTTCATTCGTTTCTTCATTCCTATATTCGTTCATATCATTCATTCGTTCGTAACTTCGTTCCTACATTCGTTCATTCCGTTCAGTTCGTTCTGTTCACTCCATTCGTTCTGTTCATTCCGTTGGATCCGTTCGCTCCTTCGTTTCGTTCCTTCCATTCAATCACACGTTCACTCGTTCATTCGTTTCTTCATTCCTATATTCGTTCATATCATTCATTCGTTCGTAACTTCGTTCCTACATTCGTTCATTCCGTTCAGTTCGTTCTGTTCATTCCATTCGTTCTGTTCGTTCCGTTGGATCCGTTCGCTCCTTCGTTTCGTTCCTTCCATTCATTTACACGTTCACTCATTCACTCGTTCACTTGTTTCTTCATTCCTACATTCGTTCATATCATTCATTCGTTCGTAACTTCGTTCCTACATTCGTTCATATCATTAATTCGTTCGTAACTTCGTTCCTACATTCGTTCATTCCGTTCAGTTCGTTCTGTTCATTCCATTCGTTCTGTTCGTTCCGTTGGATCCGTTCGCTCCTTCGTTTCGTTCCTTCCATTCATTCACACGTTCACTCGTTTATTCGTTTCTTCATTCCTATATTCGTTCATTTCATTCATTCGTTCGTAACGTCATTCCTACATGCGTTCATTCCATTCATTCGTTTCTTCAGTCCTATTGTTCTAAATTAAAACATTAAGTGAAATTGTTAAGTAGGATAAAATCACTCTGTGAATTATTATTGTTACAATATTGTGTTGTTAGTGGTATTTACATTATCTCTAATTTGTCATGAGAATATCCATTTGATCACAATAGTCTTAGCTATGGTATAATTATGTTCGTGTATCTATGTACCTAATTAAATAATATATTTCTGCAATCATACTAAACATAACAATAAAGATACTTGGTAACCATGGAAACAGAATAACGACGTCACTAAATTTTCCTCATATTCTGTTGTATTATAGTTCAGAGCTCTACGAATCTGTATTGTTTTAAAAATCACGAAAGCATAAACATGAAAGTTCGTAGTTTGAACATTTTCATGTTGTCGTCTAACGGCAATGTTAATGTCAGTGTTTATGTGAATCATTGTGAATGATTCCATTAATTAATTAATTCATTCATTCATTTTATTCCATAGATCTTACATGAGCAATGAAGCTTTAAGATGTGGAACAAGTCAACATTTTACAATATTACAATTACAAATCTTACAAATTTTTACAGTTTTACAATTTAGTAATTTTCTTCAATTTTTACAATTTTGTGCAATTTTTTACAATATTTTGGCAAACTTCTGTGTTTATGCAACGTTTATATTCAATCTACATTGTCAATGAGCTTTTATAGAGCATCATCTTCCTGATTCTTAATTATAACAAAAGAAATAGTATTATTATGTTGACAGAAGTGTGCATTGCGGTAATAATGAACCACGTAATACTTCAGGAATCTTTCAGAGACTAAAGATTAAGAGATTGTACTTCAGTTCAGTGATCTTGAACTCAACCTAATGATCTATACATTTTCAAAAGCCTTTGAAGTGCGGAGCAGTAATTTTCATTAGTAAGTTAGTCTCTCCAAAGAAGCAACATTTTGTAGCCTGTTTACAACACAAGTAACTGATCGATTGCGTCAACAAACTTCTCAAGACTTGCGCTTCTTGTATACATCCTCTTTAGAAGTGTTCTGATTTAGATACAGCCAACATCTTGAAGAAGCTCTTCATCGCTGATGTGTCTGCCACGCCTCAGCTTCCTTGCATTCTGACACATAGTAAACTTAAGACGCCTTGTCAGGATATAGTAGACTTTCAGGTTAACACCGAGCTAATCACTCTCCGTGACGTATATGAATAGGCCTACTCAAGCATAAGAGGCTTGTGTAGGGTTGTCTACGACTCTTTACTGACTGAAATATTTGCTGTTGTACTTCCAAGGCTTCTTTCTTTCTGAAATACACTGTATAAGATGCAATAGTTTCCTCTTGTTTTAAGAGTTTAAGGATGTTTTATTGCTAGTTTAATTTTAGACGCCTTTACATACATTTGCTCGGACCTTTTTGTATTTTGTTAATATGGAAATTTCAAATGTCATTTCCGAGGATGAAGTCATTAACTTCATGCTGATTTATGATATGATATGATATGATATGATATGATATGATATGATATGATATGATATGATATGATATGACATGACATGACATGATATGATATATGATATGATATGATATGATATGATATGATATGATATGACATGACATGACATGACATGATATGATATATGATATGATATGATATGATATGATATGATATGATATGATATGACATGACATGATATGATATATGATATGATATGATATGATATGATATGATATGACATGACATGACATGACATGACATGATATGATATATGATATGATATGATATGATATGATATGATATGATATGATATGATATGACATGACATGACATGACATGACATGACATGATATGATATGATATGATATGATATGATATGATATGACATGACATGACATGACATGACATGATATGATATATGATATGATATGATATGACATGACATGACATGACATGATATTATGATATGATATGATATGATATGATATGACATGACATGACATGACATGATATGATATATGATATGATATGATATGATATGATATGATATGACATGACATGACATGACATGACATGATATGATATGATATATGATATGATATGATATGATATGATATGATATGATATGACATGATATATGATATGATATGATATGACATGATATGACATGATATGATATGACATGATATGATATATGATATGATATATGATATGATATGATATGATATGATATGATATGACATGATATGATATGATATATGACATGACATGACATGACATGATATGATATGATATGATATGTGATACGATATGATATGATATGACATGACATGACATGACATGACATGACATGACATGACATGACATGACATGACATGACATGACATGACATGACATGACATGACATGACATGACATGACATGACATGATATGATATGATATGATATGATATATGATACGATATGATATATGATATGATATGATATGATATGATATGATATGATATGATATGATATGATATGATATCATATGTATGTAGGCTACGTATGTATTTATTCACACTGCAAATGGGTATATACCCGGTGGCAGTGGTAACTAATTACAGTCAATAATGACAATTAATAATAAACATAACTAATAAAAAACAATAATTAATAATAGTAATGGGAATAATAATAATAATAATAATAATAATAATAATAATAATAGTAATAATAATAATATAGGCTATATAAGTTGGATATTTAACGACGCTGTATCAACTACTAGGTTATTTAGCGTCGATGAGATTGGTGATAGCGAGATGATATTTGGCGAGATGAGGCCGAGGATTCGCCATAGATTACCTTGCATTCACATTACGGTTGGGGAAAACCTCGCAAAAAAACCCAATCAGGTAATCAGCCCAAGCGAGGATCGAACCCGCGCCCGAACGCAACTTCAGACCGGCAGGCAAGCGCCTTAACCGACTGAGCCACGTCGGTGGCTAATAATAATAATAATAATAATAATAATAATAATAATAATAATAATAATAATAATAATAACAAGGAGCATCCTAAATTAAATGAAGCATGGTCACTTAAAATAACATTTAAAGTAAATCTAATTTGTATCTTAACCCTAAGCTCGAACTAAGATCCACGAGTGTGACAGATTCATACCTGCACAAGTACCTTTCGGCACTATACTTATTTCGCTGTCAACTCACTCACTGCACTGATTCTACCTGATTTCACTAACACTTCTAACCATTTCACTGTTCAAATACTTTGCACAGCCACTTCACTGACACCAACACATATGATATGATATGATATGATATGATATGATATGATATGATATGATATGATATGATATGATATGATATGATATGATATATGATATATGATTTATTAATATGAAGTCTGATAAGTGAAATATGTTACTAGTCATCGATGTATACAATGGAGGAGGAAATGAACTGACATGTTCTACCAAGTGCGTCCAACAAGTAGAGAAGACATGAAACAAAGAATTAGAGAAGCCTGTGGGTCTCTCAGCTGAGCTAAAGTGCAATCACGGATGTTAGGAGGTGATCAGAACATTGTTTAGCACAGGGTGGCGTACATTTTGAACACTTACTATGAATAGTGTACGTACAGTACATGAACAACATACAACATTTCTCAAAAGATACTATTTTTGTTGCTTTATGAGTAAACAATTAAAGTTAGAAAAAAAAGTTTAAGTAAAAGTTGTTTCTTTTTAAAAGTAGTTTCCAATGGTACCTTCAATGGCCCATGTTCTCATTTGAAATTTCGAAGTTGGCGACAGGTACCTCTACTTCCGGTTTGTTACGGGAATGGTACTATCACCAATCGATTCTTTATATAAGTTTTGATTATCACATTTTTTTATGAACAACTAGTATCACATAGTTTTCGAGAAAAAAGGCTGACACGGGTTGTTTGAAACACCTGGTACAACATATTATGTGACGTGATATGGTATTTACGTAGATCTATTAGTCATGGTGGACCATAATAATAATAATAATAATAATAATAATAATAATAATAATAATAATAATAATAATAATAATAATATCAGAAGTGGGAAGAAAATATCATATTAAACATGAAAGCTATGTGGTCTCTTCTAGATTCCGCAGATTATCGTGTCAGTGCGTGAGAGAAGTCGATAGCTAATTGTGGGTGACTCCCGCACTCTGCTTAGAAGTTGGCAGGTCTGTAATTTAACCACAAACAAATGACAGTAAACCTACAGCAGCGACCTGCTTCCGATACGGCTCGTCAATTTGCTGCAGAGAGCTTATACCCACGCTCATATGCGGCCTCGGTCCACGCTAGTGGTGTTTTTTGGCCTCTAATATCTCCAGGATTTGCTGAAGAAAAAGCCATAGCCGCCACTAGAGCCATCAACGACATACGACACCTACAGGACATATCTGTTGAAGCAGCTATGAAGTTGTTCCATGCAAAGATCATACCTATCCTTACCTATGGCATAGACGTGGTTTGGGAGTATTTAAAGAAAAAGGACTTGAAAGCGTGGGAAAAAGTCAAAGCCACATATCTGAAAAGGGTACTCGGAGTGTCGAAGTTCACACCATCCAGGCTGGTCTATGTGTTAACAAGGGAACCCTTTCTGATCGAGGATCTACGGTATTCACTACTTCTGCCTTCCACAGACGCGTACAAACAACTTCTAGAAGAGAATACACAGAAAAGGAACAACATAGACGACGAGTTCTACGCCACTAGCGCAGCGGCGGATTTTCAGGGGAGGCAAGGGAGGCGAAGCCTCCCCTAATATTTTACCAGAACACAATATGGCAGTAATAATTTCAGCTGAATTGAGATCACAGACAAGTTACAGCAAATGACGAACATTTTTCCTTTTATATTAATTTTATTATTCACTACGACTAAGATGTAAGTTACGTAAAGTCGACCACATTCTGTTGGTGATGCCCGCTCGCTATACTGTACATAGTACAAATAATTCGTACTGAAAAATAACAGATAGCGCTGTAATCTGTATAGTCGACATCTAGCAGCCTGCAGTGTCTATGTGAGAGCGGGAGAGAGGAGTCGGCTACATGACGCTACTCCCCGGTAACCATGACAACAGCAGTTCAACCAATAAGATAGCTGGTTAGAACTTGACTAGAACGCGCGAAGGGAGCCGATTTGGAGACGTCCTACCCACCGCTGAACTGTAGGCTTACTGCTTAGTCACGGCCGGTTTCGGCTGTATTCGGAAGATTTCTCTCTTTCTCTCTTCTCGATTTTAGAAAATTGAGTCACTTGTTAGTTTTCTCTCCCCGCGTAAAAGTTTTCATTTATGTTGTTAGGTTTTCTCTTGTTTGCGGGTGTTCTTGTTATTTTATTCTTTTGTGTTACGAGATGTATTTACTTATACAGTATTTTAAATATATCGCGAGCTTAGAAACAAATGCAGATTTGTCTCTAGCTTCTTCTAGTAGCAGTTATTCAGTATGTTGTGACCTATTTGATCGGTTTGCGAAGAAAGAGGAACGTCCAGTTAATTTGCTGTAAAATTAGGCTATGTAATAGTAATGAGCAAGCCCCGGATTCTTAGGTTCGAATCAATTTTGTTGCTATCTCGTTACTCTCGAAATATTGTTTTTCTTGTTCGTTTTATGTAGCAAAGAGTAACATTCTTAATTTCAATATGACCTGAAAAGACCTAATTCGTAGGTTAGGACTTAAAGTGTCCCAAAGAGTGACAATCTTTACCAAGCCGTATGTTGTTCATATTTATTTTTCCCCCTAAAATCATGTAAATTCCTAAACATAAGATTTAAAATCCTAAAACACAAATTGGAAAACCTAATTTTAATTTCTTAAAATCTATAAATTCTGCGCTTGGCAATGAGGTACGTCACAGGCCTTATATTTTTATATTCTCATCAGGGAACGGATTTATATGGACTAAAAATATATGAAATATGTAAATATATATGTAGTTATTTTTACCAAAATATGGAATTAAATATGGATTTTTACCAAAATATGGAATTAAATATGGACTTAAAATTATAAAAAAATGACTATGTACGTTAAATATTGGTACATTTTGATCAAACTAAACAAAAAATATAATGGACGTACCTTATCTTCCAATGTAGTTTCAACAAAACACAATTTTTATTGTCTGTTACCATAACAATAGGTTACAAACATTTCTTTCAAGTGCTGAAAAGTGAATCTTCTTCTATTGTCTCTGAGGATAGATTTATACTGACTAAAAGAGCGTTCGACGTCACAAGAAGTAACTGGTACATAATTCAATTTCACAATGTCTGCTGGGGATAAGTCCAAGTTAATCTTCACTGTTGATTCACCACTCATCACAGCAACAACCTTTTGTAGTTCTTCATATCCAGGGTTTTTTGAAAGTACAGTGTCCACCTTAGCTCTTACTGCATCTGCAACTTTACCTCTACCACGATTGAGTTGTTCCACAGTAATATTTATAATTTCAAAACTTTCAGATAGTGAAAGGTGCCTATTTTGGAGACTTTTGAGCGTTTTTATGATGCATGAAAATGTATGCTGAATGTGAGCTAAGTCATTCTTCACACTTATGTCACAGGTAACTGTTTTCGCAGTATCAATTGAGACTGCATCTTCAGAGTCCAATGCAAGGAGAACATTGTTAATAGAGTCTATATGTTCGGCATAATATTCAACTGCTTCTAGCCATGTACCCCATCTAGTTAAAATTGGCTTTGGTGGCAATGGAATTTCAGGGTACATTTCTTTCAACACGTTAACTCTACTGGGAGCTTTAAGAAATACTTTTTTCACTGATGAAATCAACAAATCTACTTTAGGGAAATTGTCTCTGACCACTTCTGCCACACGATGAAATGCATGCGCCACACAAGTAAAATGAGTCAATTTAGGATATACAACAGATAATGCTTGTCCAGCTTTGACCATATAAGGGGCAGCATCGCTAATAAAGAATAACACATTATCGTACATAATACCCTTTGGCCACAGGATACCCATAGCTTCGTTGAACAGTTTAACTATAGTTTTGTTATTGCACTTTTCTAGAACATCACAATGTAAAAGAATTCGTTCAGAATATTGTTCACTTAACAAACCGATAACTACATTACCAACAAGTCTACCTTCTTTGTCGGGAGTCTCATCAATGGAAACCCAAATTGAACTATCTTTAATTTCATCTCTTATCTTCTGTATTGTCTCATCGTAGATGGATGGAGCATACGTCTTCCTAAGTGTTGACTCATCCGGGATTGTATGTTGAGTATATTTTTCAAGGAATTCCCTGAAGACCTTATTCTTTAGTTTGTAGAGAGGAATATCAGCAGAGATGAGAGAACGGCACAGGTCGATGTTAAACTCAGATCTTACATTCGATGTTGTTGGTTGTGTTAAAAACAATTGTCTCTGCTTGGAATTTAGTTGTTTGTTGGCCTGATGTTTACTAGTTGTAATGTGTTGTTGCACCAGGAACTTTTGTGTAGATGATACTGCACACTGACACAAATTACAAAATAATATTTTATTGTCAGTTGATAAACCATCTTCTTTAAATTCTGAAATGTAACTTGTTAGTTTTGATTTTAAATTGACTGAATGACGTACTTTTGGCATATTTACCGTCTTTATAGTATGATTTACAAAACTGAACCTATGTGTACTCTGACTGGCATTTAACTGTTGAGCTGCACAACTGAAGTCTGTTAAAAATTTTAAATTAAATTAATACAGTTTTGTAACTTACTTTCCCATTGTTGATAGGACTGCTAATTTTCAAATAACTCTGATGTTAAAGGGATTACTGAACATGTGTTTAAATCTCTATTGTTGAAATGTATTTTTAAAAGTTAATGGAATTTTGTTTTGTTTTATTGTTAAACCTAATATAATATGGACTGTTTTATATGAAATATGGAAAATATATGGAAATTAACGAAAATATGTACTAAACTCTAAAATATGGAAAAATATGGAAAATAAAAGTAGGATTTTTCAACCCTACACATTGTGAAACATAAAGATAATGCAAAATATAAATTATATTAGCTTTATAAGTAAATATGTATTTACATATAAATCCTTTCCCTGATTCTCATCATTCACGTCTTGGCCTCCCCAACTTTTAAACCCATCGTCCGCTACTGCACTAGCGGCAAGGTCGGCCGAAGCTGGACTGAACTAATCAACGCATGAGGAACGTAGTCACAAGGCTAGCAGTGCATGGATTTCACTTCAAAGTGTGCAGCACGACACAATTCCAGACAGTGTCCGAGAAGTGTGTCTGTAAATTCTGTGGTAAAGGTGTGACAAGTACCACGTCCTGCAATGTACCGAGTGCCCAAAAACAGTGACCGAACTTAGCACAGAAGACTAACGAACAAACATCCTATGCACACTTGTGCGCATTTCTTCTTTATTATTATATCTACAGGATTGCAATATCTGCATCAGAAAACTTTTAAACCAGAAAAAATGGACTTCGTTACGTTATATTAATGTTGCTGTTGACACAATTTGTCAGTGTCTGATTGCACCATTTTTACCAGAACGGGGGTCTAGGTTGAAATATATCGCCACTAGGGCTTGAAGAAAGATGCAGGGCTGCTATAAAACTGCCGCGAGCTACTTGTTTGGTTACCGCACATTTGTTTGCACGCGAGTCTGGGGGAAATAAAATTATACTCGCCCCACTTCCCTCCCACTCGCTCTTTCTTCTCGTGCTCCTCTTGTACTCATTTCCTTCCTCTGCTGTTGCTTCCTTATGCAGACTTGAGGCTTAAGGGAATCGGAGTGGGGTGAGGTTCGAGTTACTTTATCAAAGGAAAGCGCCTTAATGTTTCTTTGGAGATTGTAAGTTTACTTTTTATAACTTTAGCGGAGTAATAAAACCAAAGGGACTGATGCAACTCACACCGTGCGCCCGTTCAAGTTACACAAAGGGCGCTTGTCTGAATACAGTAGCTAAGCAACGGGAATAAATTGTCGAACAGTTACGTCATGTTTACACATAACATTAAACGAGTTACATGATTTACTGTAGTTTATCTTATATATAAAACGATGAAAGAGTAATGGAACGGCGAAAATTTCTCTTCGGCGCCGGGATTTGAACCCGGGTTTTCAGTACTACGTGCTGATGCTTTATCCACTAAGCCACACCGGATACCCACCCCGGCGTCGGACAGAATCGTCTCATTAAAATAATATATATGATATGCGTAAATCACTTCGTGATTTAAGACGGCGCTTATTCCGTCGGATCCGGGCCAACTAGTCACTCATAACGAGTGCACCTCAGCACATGTGTGGACTTCAGTCCTACGTTCATAGACATCTATGACGTAGTGCAGAGGGCGGCCACTAGAGGGAACCCAAGAGTTGGAACTTAATCTGAGAAATAGTGGATAAAGCATTAGCACAGCACGTAGAACTGAAAACCCGGGTTCAAATCCCGGCGCCGGAGAGAATATTTCTCCGTTCCATTACTCTTTCATCGTATGATGACGCAGAATATATGCATGGAAATATCATATGTATATCGATACATTAAAATAATATATAAAAGTCAATGTGGCTATGTATGTATGTATGTATGTATGTATGTATGTATGTATGTACATATGTATGTACTCTATACAAATCTACACGCTTTGACCGATATTTGCCAAAGTTTGCACATTTAACCTTCATAACCAGGAGAAGAACATAGGCTACATTAAAATTCTGCAAATGGACGTTAAATTAATAAAAAAATAAAAAAATATATATACGATCTAACATTCATGTATAATATTAAATGCAATTTTCTGCAGTCAATTGTTTTTTACTATTGTCTGTTATATTAAACATCGACTTTCATAAGGCCATGGAAAATTATAACACGAAATTAAATAACATTGCTGATACACATCATGAAGGCTAAAACTAGATAATTCATGCAATAAATATCTTTACTCAGCCCAGGAACGTATTATGAATTTCTCAATGCAGTTGTACATAGTGAGCAGTCTGTGTTTTATCCCATTGAATTCTTGAATTCTTTGAAACCACAAAGATTGCTACCATATAATTTAATACTTAATATTGAATCACCAGTAGTACTATTGTGAAATACTGAAATTATACAATGAAACAAGAATAGGTGTGAGAAACCTCATTCAGAACGTAGTAATAGAAGTGACAATATTAACTGGCAAAGCGAAAGAAGACGTTTTTATCCACGTATTCTTATAATACCCACTAACATGCGTTTCGATTTTAAGTACCGTAATAGCAATTTCAGTGCGACTAGCATTTGTAATGGTCATGTTAAAATTAAGCTCAAGGACAGTCGCTCAAAGTTGCAGACATTAACTTAAAAACTCTTTGTTTTTCACATTCTCAACTATATTTTGTACAAAGAAGTAGGAAAAAAAAAAGATTTTACACACATCAAAAAGAAATCCAATGATACTTTTGTCACATTGCTAATGTAGTATGTGAATGTACGTAAGCCAAGTGAAAAGAACACTGTCAGGTCAGAGAGTAAAAATAAAAAATATCATACGTCTCTCAAAATATTGTTGTTCATGTCCGAAAATGTGTTACTGCGAAATTCTAACTGCATAATCACGTTGGCAATGTAGTATGTTATGCGTTGTGGAAATAATCTTTTAATTTCTAAAAATCTGGTAAACGTCTCTCAGAATATTAGTCTCTATGTTAAAAAATGACTTATTGCGAATTTATATTATATCTGTATTCTGTGTATGAAATAAGAATTAATATAGGCCTAATATGTTCTGAATTTGTGAGATATAGTTTCTCAAGTCATATTAAAAAAATAGGCATGCAGAAGTCAAGGGGTAAAAAATCTTCCAATATAAATTAAATGATATAGTCTATGTATATATTGATTCTTTGGTACGACCGAAAAATCTAACAACCAGCTTAATTAAAAAAACAGAAGCAAAAAGAACAACTCGGGCAACGCCGGGTGCTTTCAGCTAGTTTTAAATAAACTTGAATTGCAGACCACAGAAAATCTTTCATCCCATAGACTGAAGAATACACTGCGATAAATAAGATGTTTTCTTGTAGGTAATTAACAATTAAATTATGTGCATAGTGTAAATGAATTATTTGTGTAGACATATGAAAATTAGAGATGACAAAAGTGAACACATTTTCGTTACATAAAATGTACCAATAAGTTTGTTACAGACTGTGAGAATTACCAAAAGAAACAAAGTTTCATAATTAAATCCCGACGGCGCTTCTGTATGACGTAAAAATCTTATTAGCGTTATTTGAACACTGGTGATTATATAACTCTCGTTATGCATATACATCTTTGTTTGATAAGAAAATCTTGACATTTTAGCATAACACAAAGTTCAAGAACTCTCCACTAGATGCTCCATATTCCAAATGTAGGGCTCTGAGTTCTGAATTCACGACTGGCCTACGTCTGTGTTCATTACACAACGGAGTGGACCATGAAAATTTTAGCTCTTCTTGGCAAACGGTTTGTTGTTAGTTGATTTGTATCTCCCTTACTAGAAATAAAACTGTTCCTGAGTTTGATTTACTTATTATATTGTATTCACACTACACAAAGCTTAAGCGTAGCGTGTGCCATCTATCGAGTGTTATGTAATCTACTTACAAATCAATAAGTGATAAGGAAAATCTTGTGCCTAGGATAAATGTAAAACAATGAAACAAGAATGTGGTCACGTAATCACCTTGATTCTGTGAATATGCCGATGCAACTCATTTGAAGCTAAACATATTTTTATGCTCGACCATGCCGAAATGTAGTAATTATACACCTGGTAGTAGCCCTTTAATGCACCTCATTAAAGTACACCTATTCATTATAATTCAGTTGTTCAGCCAATGAGAAATCACCATTGTACCATTTTCGATTGCATATCCGAGAATAATCGATACTTGCGGTTTTATATTTATTTATTTATTTATTTATTTATTTATTTATTTATTTAAATAATAAATAAATAAATAAATAAATATAAAACCGCAAGTATCGATTATTCTCGGATATGCAATCGAAAGACAATTAGCGATAAGTCACGGAGGCTGGAAATCCAATACTGTCGCAGAAGGTTATGTTCTGTTACTATAATAATTAGCGTTAATTGTAAATAATATTCAAATAAATTCAATTTGTCATCTCGTTTTTCAATTGTAAATCAATTTCCAGGTTATATCAAGACTAATCTTCATGTTATTCTCTAGATTATATCAAGGTCAATGACATTCGTGCCTCGGAGAAAATCAATACTTTCGCGTCTGCAAACATCTCACAATTCAGGTCAGTTCCGCTGCTCACTTACATAACCATAACATGAATACTTATGAATAATTTCAAGTTAGAAATATGGTCGAGCATAAAAAGTCGTATGAAACTTGCCTATAATGGTAATGAAGACGCTCGTATGAAAATTATGAAACTCGCTTGCACTCGTTTCATAAACAAACGTACTCGCGTCTTTATTACTACCATTATAGGCTCGTTGCATAATGTACTATTATTTTACAAAATAAAGCTGTAAGGATGATGACACGTATGTATGAAAAGATACTCATGTAAAGGGATTTTCCGAAATATAGAAATATTGGCCGTACCTTTAAGGACATTCTTTCTCTAATGAAGCTTTAAATTAAAAACCGAGATACATTCAGCACAAATAAAAACATTCATAATTTTATTACAATAAATAAATCAGATCTCCATCTATTTTATTGGGTTATTTTACGACGCTTTATCAACATCTAGGTTATTTAGCGTCTGAATGATATGAAGGTGATAATGCCGGTGAAATGAGTCCGCGGTCCAGCACCGAAAGTTACCCAGCATTTGCTCGTATTGGGTTGAGGGAAAACCCCGGAAAAAACCTCAACCTGGTAACTTGTCCCGACCGGGATTCGAACCCGGGCCACCTGGTTTCGCGGCCAGACGCGCTGACCGTTACTCCACAGGTGTGGACATCTCCATCTATCCTCAATTAATCTAAGCTGTTATGAAAAAGGAGTTCATTATTTATGTATTAGAGTCTTCAATGCAGTGCCTAATTATCTTCAAGCTTTGAAGGAACTTGAGGAAAGACTCAGATCAGTATTAACAAGATTTCTGCATACTCAACAGACATTTTTATACTTTCAAATTGAATTCATGTGCTGGCTATGTATTGTATATTTTATATAACTTTTGACTTGTCTCACATCTATGGAATACAAGAAATGTAATTAAAAATAAATATAAATGTGGTATCGCAATAAAGAAAATACATGCCTTTGTTCCGACCTTCAAAATATCAAGTTTTCTACTTCAAAGTTACTGTAAATTGACTTTCTTCACTCTATAAAAATGTTGTTCTAATAGACGCGAGTTGAGATGTTTAAATTAGCTAGGTATAAAATATTCAACAGAGTAGGGCAATGATATACAGAGTGCTTCCGGGCTAGTGTTACAAACTTTCAGGGATGATGGTGAAGGGCACATGTATCAATTTGAGATAAGGAACCCTGGTCCGCAAATGACTGAGTCGAAAGTTACAAGCAAAAATAGTTGTGTGGAAATGAAATAATTTTATTCCTCTATACACCTTATTTATGTATATTTATCTGTACATCTTACACATACTGTATTTTATTTTAGTTGGTTATTTAACGACGCTGTATCAACTACTAGGTTATTTAGCGTCGATGAGATTGATGATAACGAGATGATATTTGGCGAGATGAGGCCGAGGATTCGCCAGAGATTACCTTGCATTCACATTACGGTTGGGGAAAACCTCGGAAAGAACCCAACCAGGTAATCAGCCCAAGCGGGGATCGAACCCGTGCTCGAAAGCAACTTCAGACCGGCAGGCAAGCGCCTTAACCGACTGTGCCACGCCGGTGGCCACATACTTTATTCATCTGACGTTGTTTACGTTGTATAGTTACATTATTCCATTCAGTGTGCTGTCTGAGGGATGGGGACAGGAAACTACACTAAAGCAATGCAGATGGCGTAATGTGTAACGGACATGGTCGGTCCTGATATGCACGTCTGTAGACAGCAGTGTATGTGTACAAGTTGCAGTGTTCAGTCGATCAGTCCTAGTGAAATGGAGGAGTACACGAGAGCGGAATAAGCAGACCTGATTTTCGAATACGGATGAGCCAATGGCAACAATAGACAAGCTCACAGATTGTATCGGGTCAAGTACCCACGTAGGAGACATCCGCCCCATACCATCTTTCCACGACTGTTCTAAAAGGTAAGGGAAGGAGGGCACGTGGTGCCAAATTACAATTCCATTTCCACACAACTATTTTTGCTTATAACTTTCGACTCAGTCATTTCCGGACCATGGTTCCTTATCTCAAATTGATACATGTGCCCTTCCCCATCGTCCCTGAAAATTTGTAACACCAGCCCGGAAACACCCTGTATAATTTTATCATGACTATGGAACCTTTAAGTAGTTCCGGAATGTTAAAGGTATTTTCGCTAAAACAGGTGGAAAATCCTACATAAGTTAATTTCTTTTAACCTGAAGGTAGTTACTCAAGGGGAAAATTATCCAGAACTGCTATGAGACATAATGAAAATGTGTACATTTCGAACTCGTTAACTTGTAAAGACTGAAGTAAATCTTGGAGACACTGTGAGGTACAGGGACATCATTTTATTTTTACTAACTTTTTTAATATTAACTTGCCTATACCTCTGGATCAACGCCGTTTGCTACCCCCTTCCACGACAGGAGTTCGATGATACTGGCGTAAAATACAAACAAATCACTTTACTTGGTATAGGAGGGAAGAAAAGTAGTTCATCCATTTACGTAAACTAGGAAATATTGCGCTTTTGAGTTTGATCATTTTCATTAGGTTTTTGTATAATCAGAATACAGTACATACCGACGCTGTAAAACACCTCGACATTTCCCCTGTTAAAGTAAGTACAGTGCATATCCCTTTCAGTTCTTCAGTAAAAAATCTTGGCATTCACATGGATAATAATCTCAACTGGGACATGCAAATCACAGAAACCTACAGAAAAGTATATTCTATTATCCATGTGCTAAAAAGGATAAATGTTCATCTCCCCTCTTGCTTAAAAAAGTCCCTTGTGCAGACACTTGCATTTCCCTATTTTGACTATGCGGACATTTTACTGACTGACCTCTCCAGCGACAACACAATGAAACTTCAACGTGCTCATAATTTGTGTGTACGTTTTGTAAGCAATGTTCGTAAATATGATCATATTACCCCATCCCTGGAAGCAATAGGTTGGCTTAAACTAGATAAGAAAAGAAATTTACATTCACTTCTCTTTCTCTTCGAAATCTTGAACTCTTCTATTCCTTCGTACCTGTCGTCTCGCTTCACTTACCTTTCTTCCCACCATAATCTGAACACACGCTCTCGTCATGAAACAATACTAACAATACCATCCCATCGCACCTCCTCATACTCATCTTCTTTCACAATAGCCCTGCCAAGACTCTGGAATTCGCTACCTGCTAGCATCAGGGACTGTCGAAATAAAATTGAATTCAAACGAAAACTTACTAGGCTCTTGGTCAGTAATTGATTACTTGTAAATAGTTTCTTTAATCTATCACAAAATATTTCAATATTCAGTAATTTCATCACTATACAATTTTGTTATTCTAGATTTAATTTGTAATTCAGTAAATATAAAATATTCTTTGTTTCTCTATGATAAATTATCTAGCTTTAATTATTCACGTAATCTTTTCGTACTTTGATTTTATTGTAATTGTAAATTTAATACTAATTGTAATATTATTTGTAATTGTAATTGTAAATTTAATACTAATTGTAATTTTATTGTTGATATTGTAGTTGGAATCTCCTGGTAGAGGGGCAGAGAAGGCCTGACGGCCTTATCTCTACCAGGTTAAATAAATAAATACTACTAAATACTACTACTACTACATTATTAACAATTACTGTTTTTACTCACGGACTGAGCTATCCATGTGGACGTATTCATTATGCAGTGTATATTATACTGTCTACACCACATTAGCGTACAATATAGAGAATGAAGTTAAATTGAAAAATAATCATAATATGGATATTTAAACACATTTTTTTAAATATGGCCGTTCATTTCGATACAGGCTTCAGTTCTAATGTGCATATTATCGCACTATACACTATTGTACCTAATCCCAATTACCAGTTTCGTTCTTCGTACTAGTAACTCATGTTGAAATAATTCTGTACCTACTCTATAAAAGAGTACCTTACGTACTGTAAATTCAATCTTCATTTCTGCCCGATCCGAAAAGATAAAATTACTCAGACATACTATCTGCTGTCCGTCCAAGTGGTTATGCCGTAGGGTCGTAGAAAGGGAGGAAATCACGTGACAATTACTTAACGAGGCTCTTTTATTTGTTATTTTAAAAAGTTGTATAATATTACGTAGACGTCCAATTCCTAACAGAAATTAATGCTTTCAGAAAAGAGCTAAGACAGTCCAGCCACTAGCTGGAGAATAAAAGTTGGTGGGGGAAACCGGGATACGACGTAGGCAAATGGACGACAGTACCTGTGCGAAAATGATTCAATATTGAAAGCTCTTTCGTCACTGGAAAACGCGAACATATTTTTGGAACGTACTGTTTACTATGACCGTAAGGCTACTATGACTGTATATGCGGTCTTGGATCTGTGTGTAGGACGGTTGAACTTCGTTAGTAGAAGGGGTGGGAGTGAAGTACATTAAAAAACTCAGGTACAATAAAAATTGAAGTAAAAATAAAATGATGTCGCTGTATATTGCAAAGGGCGTAAACGTCGGTTGTCTCTAAGCTTGTTGCCCTCCAGTTCATAAGACATCTCTTTCCGTGTCTTCATACTGCACCTTTACAGCCGTAAACACGCATAGCACATGTTAAAGCGTGCATTGTTAACATTTCTGAAATATTTAGAGGCTCGACATAGTTAAGTGAAGCTGTAGAAGGTAGAGACAAAGACAAGGAAGAGGCACGTGAAGGCACCGCATATATACTGTTTTCGCTGTAAGAAAAATCCTAATGTAAACACAAGCACGTTGCTGTCATACCCGTGATTGGCTCCCAGTCGAAACACTCACATGACGCAGGAAAAGTCCTGTATAGTTCGTATTTGGAAACCATAATCTTGTATTATCTATACTAATAATAAATCTATAGCCGAAATTGGTCTGGTAATTTTCGATTTTCCTAAAATAATTGGTCCTAACATATATAATTAACCACCCTGAAAATCGCATTTTTGAAATTTTTGTTTGTATGTCTGTCTGTATGTTTGTTAACTTTTCACGCGATAATGGCTGAACCGATTTATATGAAAATTGGAATATAAATTAAGTTCGTTGTAACTTAGATTTTAGGCTATATGGCATTCAAAATACTTTATTTTAAAGGGGGGTTATAAGGGGGCCTGAATTAAATAAATCGAAATATCTCGCTTATTATTGATTTTTGTGAAAAATGTTACATAACAAAAGTTTCTTCAAAAATGACTTCCGATAAGTTTTATTCTTTACAAAATTTTGATAGGACTGATATTTAATGAGATAAATGAGTCTTAAAATTAAGATAACGCCAACTAAGACAGTGCAATGAATTAAGAACAAATGACTTCGTCTATAAGGGGCCTTGGACAACAACAATAGGGGTCTTGGACATCAACAATCGAAAGCTATTAAACATAGCCTACAGAGAATGTTTCTGTGCTTGTATGAAGTAATATCAGAAGCTAAATTAACCGATTTATATAATTAATTGTTATTTCACCATTGGAAAGTGTAGTTTCTCTAGATGGACATAATGCTATAATGTTATTACAATAACGTCTGAGTAAATAAAGGACAGGTAAGATTAAAATAGGTTCTTATGTACAGAAACTTTGATAGGCTATTTTGTACATTCGTTTTCTGTATTTCTTAAAATAATATTTATGTACTCTCATTTTAATCTCAGAGAATTAACGAACAACGAGAGTGTATTGATTTAGTATGCAGTAATAGTACGTTAGCTTAGCAATCCATTATTTTATAATTCAAGTTTTAACTATGCTCAATTGAATCGTGTTAAAATACATATATGCAATAAATGCAATGAAAAAAAAAATTGGGTAATGAGCGAAGCAGATTATCTAGCGCTGTTGTAAAAGTTGTTCCCTGGATCAAACGTCCTATTTTAATTATGTAATTACTTTATATTTATATCTAACAGGTGCAGCGGAGCGCACGGGTACGGCTAGTATGAAAATAAAACATTGAATTGTAGTTGTTAAATACGATGAAACATTTCATTTTACTCATATGTAAAACACTATGTAAAAGAAAAGCTACTTTTATATTTTGTTATATACTATGAACGCGGATGAATACCAACAGTAATGCCGAGGTAGTCTGTTCTTGTAACAAGCTGGCGTCACTTGAGCTCGTAGTAGTTCACGTAAGCAAGTGGTACTGAAGTATGGCTTCTGCATCCTCAACTGTCCTTTGTGAAGACATAAGACTTAAAAATAATTTAATTACAGTAATTATAAAGTAAATGTTTCCTAAGCAAACGAATGCATAGTAGTGAGGTTAGGCCTACTTGACGAGTAACGGGAAATGTTTAACATGAAACAGAATAGACAACAGCAGGCGGGAACACGTACTGAGAATCTATGGCGCCAAACAGCGGCCAATGAAGCCTCACTTCAGTCACGTGCTATTGTTTACATTAGGATTTTTCTTACAGCGAAAAGATTATATACTGTTTTCGCTGTAAGAAAAATCCTAATGTAAACACAAGCACGTTGCTGTCGTACCGTGATTGGTTCCCAGTCGAAACACTCACATGACGCAGGAAAATATAGTTCGTATTTGGAAATCATAATCTTGTATTATTTGAAAATAAAAAACTGAATTCTAATTGTTAAATACGATGAAACATGTAACTTCACTCATATGTAAAACGCTATGTAAAAGAAAAGCTACTTTTATATTTTGTTATGTTTTATGAACGCGGATGAATACCAACAGTTATACCGAGGTAGTCTGTTCTTGTAACAAGCTGGCGTCACTTGAGCTCGTAGTTGTTCACGTAAGCACGTGGTACTGAAGTATGGCTTCTGCATCCTTGGTGTGTGTGGTTATTAATCATAAGAGTGGAAACCCTCTCAAAAGCGGACAAAATCAAATAGTCTGAAATTTATATAAGTTAAATGAGTTTTAGTTACAGTAATTATAAAGTATATGTTTCCTAAGCAAATGAATGCATAGCAGTGAGGTTAGACCTACTTGACGAATAACGGGAGATGTTTAACATGGAACAGAATGTACAACAGTAGGCGGGAACACGTACTGAGAATCTATGGCGTCAAACAGCGGCCAATGAAGCCTCACTTCAGTCACGTGCTATTGTTTATATTAGGATTTTTCTTACAGCGAAAAGATTAATAAAAGAATTCTAATGTATCGTCCACCGTTTTCGTGTAGTATTAACGCAACTTACTGAAGAATATACAGGATGGAAGTGAAATAATCCTGCAGATTGAAAGGGACGATAGGATACACTTAAATGAATAGAAAACCTATATTACGTTCTGTGATTAAATGCACGGTTAATTAGAAAATTAAGTTGGACGATTCAGCATTCTGACAACATCGTCGGTAACACTATCATCTTTCTTCAGATGGAAAAGATCAATAGCTCAGGTCTGTCTCCCTAAGTGAACTACCTTCCACCTCCCTCTCTGGCTATATCGTTGCAATCTGGTCTGATTGTTCAGTGGCTTGAAATTAGTGGTTTTTAAGTTACATGAAAACCGTCCACAGTATTGAAGTACACCATAAGGTTAAATAACTAATAGATTTTTTACAGATATGGACAAAAATCACGATCCTACTCTCAATAGTTACCGAATAAGAGGGTGTTAAACATTTTGGGAAAAAATTTTTTCTGAAAAAACTATGAATTTTTCACCAATATCGTATTACACTTTTTTGTTACATACAACATGATCCATTCCCTCTGAAAACCTGTAGGGTTTATTTTACTTCCACCCTGTATTTTGAGTGAGGTAAGAAAAGAGCGATGATCAATAACTTTCTAACCGTTACATTTCGGACATAAGTATATCAGGTTAAATCGATGTAGATTAACCCAAACTACATTATTCTGAAGTAATTTATATATCTTCTGAGACACCCTGCATATTAAATTAGTAAATTAAATGTCTCATTTAATAATTATATGTATAATATACTATAAAATATAAAACTGTATACAATTTAAAGCTTTAATTAAGGACGGTACCGTTTCCACACTAGTATTTTGTCTTCGTCAGGGTCTGGTGTCGTCTTTCATACAAGATATATTACCTTTCTAAGAATTTCAAAACTTTTAAGTTTCAAGTTTTTATATAGTTCTATATTTCTGTGGCCGGGAGGAAAAAGGTCTTAAGTCAATTTTTTTTTAAAATGAGATTTTTATATATTCTGAAAGCAGAAACAATTCTCTACAATCTGGTAAAACGGCTAAAGTCAAATAAGACTCCTGGCTGGATTTATAGAGCGTTACCAAACGTTCTAAGTACTTTTTGAATCGAGCACACACAGAATAAAGGACTTAACAATATTTAATACTTTATTCCTTACAAACCATCACGTGTTTACTTTCCATGCTTCCCTATTAAAATGGTCTAACTTGTATTTCAGCCATTTTATCACATACTGATGCCCTTTCCTTTTAAAACTTTAAGCACCAGGGTAAACAGTCCTATAATTGTTTAAGACCCATTTTGCATTCCTAATAATTTGCATTTCTCATTCATTTTGGCATGAAAAAGGTCTTATGTTTAATAGTCCCTTCTTCTCAGTTTGGCTTCTAGTCTTAAAAGGGCTTAAGTGCGGCTATTTTTGGAAATAACCAAGAAAATTTTGAAATGAGCAACAAAACCTATTTTAGAAGAAATATAAACAAATAATATCCAGGAAAAATCTCTTAATTAAAAAAACTCTATAATTGACCCCAATTTCAATCTTTCTACTGCTTTCCTGAAAAGTATAAAATTTTTACTTAAGACCTTTTCCTCCCGGCCACAGATTTTATGACAAATGTTAAAGTGAACATCAAGAGAAATGAATATATTATCTCATTTCCATTATTTATCCTACTTTTTATTATATTTTTGGAATAATCTCATTAAGTATTATACAAGGTCTTCATTTCCTTTGGATAAATTAAAACCTTTTCTAATATTACCGAAGATAAAGTAACTTTAGTATATTACGAATTAAAAAATTTAACGAAATCCTTGTAAATAACAGGAAGACAGAATGTGTTACGAGACGCACCTGCACATCCAACGTAATTAAACCAATTTAAAATTTTCTGTGCTACAAGAAATGAATGTAATCCGCTTCCACGCAACTCAGTTTCTTGTAACGCGAGTGGAGCAAGGCAAGTTGAAGATATGCACAAGACGTTAATGCGCTTCCTCGCCCAACATTTAAATTATAAAAGGGAAAAGAAGAGGAGAGAAAGGGGAGGAATCCTCCTTAATGAGGTCCCTGAACCCTAGCGGCTCCAATTCTCGGGGCACGTGGCGGCATTATCAAAATTAATCCAAGAAGTCTGTATTCTGAGCGAAATAAGGTGGGTGCTCCTGTTATGGCCATGTTCCTGATATGGCCAACCCCCTATTGTGAGTTAGCTAACCAAAAAATCCGCTAAATTGCAGCAGCATCCAGTGAAAGGACATCCTGGTATGTCACTTGATCGTTTTCCATCCAGTCAGGTTGAGCAATATGGCATCACAGTTGCCTGTTTTGCGGTTTTCATGTGACCTCTTCTTATTTTTCTCTTGTAAGTCTCCTTTGTTTTATGGATGTTTTTCAAATACTTGTTTCATGAAAACCATCGTACTCCATTCAGTGTTTAATGTTCTGTTGATTGGTGTTGTCGTTGATGGCATATCTTTTACGAGTTGTTCATGATCAAACGATTTTCGTGAAAGCTTACCTGCTCCTGATATGGCCATATCAAATGCACCATGGCCATATCAAGTTCATTTCACTTTTATTTTTTTCACCTGACAAATTTACATGCCTTATAGCTGGGATTACGTAAAAGTTTTGTATTTTAAAAAAAGCAACTTAATTTTTTATGGAAATACCTGTTTGACTACACTTCTGAATTATAAAAAATATTATTAAGTGTCATATTTATTCATTTTACACCAAAATTATTTAATTTTAGCACAACTGCGCTATCAAACTGAAAACAATCACGATTTATAGAACATGGAACAAGGGTGGCCATATCATGCGCACATGTTCCTGATATGGCCACTAGGTAGACTTTTGGAATTTGGGAGTTTTTGGACAATTAAAGCTATTTTTATGGGGAAAGGAAGCTGTTTTAAGGAATAATTTCAAGGGAAAAATTGTTCCGGGGCCGGGTATCGAACCTGGGACCTTTGGTTAAACGTACCAACGCTCTCCCAACTGAACTGAACTCTACCCGACACCGATCCAATTTTTCCCTCTATATCCACAGACCTCAGAGTGGGCTGACAACCATCAAGCAACCAACATTGAGTGCACACTAACTCTGTGTGACTTAAATTGTGGTTTTCTGTTACGTACAGTGACGTGTATTATGCAAATCAAGCTTTCAGGTATAACTCCCTGTAAAGTTAATTTGAATAATTTCAAGGGAAAAATTGTTCCGGGGCCGGGTATCTTACCTGGGACCTTTGGTTAAACGTACCAACGCTCTCCCAACTGAGCTACCCGGGAACTCTACCCGACACCGATCCAATTTTTCCCTCTATATCCACAGACCTCAAAGTGGGCTGACAACCGTCAAGCAACCAACATTGAGTGCACACTAACTCTGTGTGACTTAAATTGTGGTTTTCTGTTACGTACAGTGACGTGTATTATGCAAATCAAGCTTTCAGGTATAACTCCCTGTAAAGTTAATTTGAATAATTTCAAGGGAAAAATTGTTCCGGGGCCGGGTATCGAACCTGGGACCTTTGGTTAAACGTACCAACGCTCTCCCAACTAAGCTACCCGGGAACTCTACCCGACACCGATCCAAGGATCCATTAGACTGAGAACGACTAAGAAAAAAGTGGTGTACATTTTTTCAAAATGGCGGCTAGAAAAATTCTCAAACCTTAGCATGGCCATATCAGGGACACCTACCCTACTCCAGCAAATGGGAATCATATGAGGAAAATAAAATATTTTACCGTCTGGAGCGGTAAGGTTTCACTTGCACGACTCCAGCTATTTATTAAGCCCTGCAGCTGCAGTTTATAGATAGAGCAGGTTGTACTACTAATTTCCAGAGCCCTGTTAATAATATGATTGATGATCCTGAACAACGCGACGTGGTAAAAAGTTTCCAAGCAGCTGGCAGGAAGGTACGGAGTTTGCCAACACATCACAGCAAGTTCTGACTTGACGTGTCTGTAAGCTTGATGGCTGCGGTGCGGTGTTTTAGTACCCGGGAAGACATCAGTTAACGCCGTGTTTCTGCCACAAACCTTTCAGCACCCTTGAACACCGATAAACTTGGCAGATGGTGGGGTGCGATCAACAAGGTCAAGTTTACAATCACTCGTGATTTTCTTTGTATGGGTTTAAGTTTACTTGTTCAAACCAGTAAGTTAAATTCTACGAAATCATGGTATCTATCTATACTAATAATAAATCTGTAGCCGAAATTTTTCTGGTAATTTTCGATTTTCCAAAAATAATTCGTCCTAACATATGTAATTAACCACCCTGAAACCAAAAATCGCTATTTTGACATTTTTGTTTGTATGTCTGTCTGTCTGTATGTTTGTTACCTTTTCACGCGATAATGGCTGAACGGATTTCGATGAAAATTGGAATATAAATTATGTTCGTTGTAACTTAGATTTTAGGCTATATGGCATTCAAAATACATTATTTAAAAGGGGGGTTATAAGGGAGCCTGAATTAAATAAATCGAAATATCTCGCTTATTATTGATTTTTGTGAAAAATGTTACATAACAAAAGTTTCTTTAAAAATAATTTGCGATAAGTTGTAGTCCTTAAATGAGTTTTAAAATTAAAATAACTGCCATCTAAGGCCGTGTAATGAATTAAAAAACAAATGACTTCATCTATAAGGGACCTTGGCCAACAACAATCGAAAGCTATGAAAGATAGCTTACAGAGAATGTTTCTGTGTTTGTATGAAGTAATATCGGAAGCTAAATTAACCGATTTGTAAAATTAATTATTATTTCACCGTTGGAAAGTGTAGTTTCTCTAGATGGACATAATGCTATAATGTTATTACAGTAACTTCTGATATAATATAATATAATATAATATAATATAATATAATATAATATAATATAATATAATATAATATAATATAATACAATACAATATAATTTATAATGTAATGTAATATTATATAATATAATTTAAGTTATTTGAAGGGTTCAGAACCATAGTGGGCCAAGCGCCATTTACTGAATACGTAGAAAACAAGGGTTAAAATGAAGTTATTACCATAATTAAATGGAAATATATAGCAAGTAAAATCAAGTATACACATTAAATCTAAATGATGTCAATGCTCATTAAACTATGGTTGCATGTAATAAAAATTAAGAAACATGTTAAAGGAATTGTCAATGCACCAAATGAGTGTCTCTGGACCAAAATGATCGAATTTTAATTATTTGGATGCAATTTAAATTAAGTAACATATTGAACGATTTATCCTTCTATCAAACACGAATGTTCACTGGATCAAATGTTCTATTTTAATTATGTAATTACTTTATATTTATTTCTAACGGGTGCAGCGGAGCGCACGGGTACGGCTAGTTACTAATATTGTTAGTCAGCAGCGATTCTCAAATTTTTGAAGTGGGGACCACTTTTTTAAGTCAGAACAGTTCCGCGGACCACCTTACTCTTGTTCCCTTCGAAAGCAAATTTATCATTTTTGTAGCATATTTTAATACCAGTATAGGCCTACTTATATTTTAAAATAGAATTAATAAATTATAATTACTTTCGTAATTATATTATTGTAGCCAATCACAAGTAACTCATAACAAATTCTGTGCATTGTTGATTCATCGCTTGCCTGTTAGCAGTTAGTTGTTTGAAATCCTTCTTACACTAGTAGTTGTCCAGGTCTCTGTTAAACAGTGCCCATTATAAATAATGAAAACTGGCTTCGATCCGGATCTTTGAAAAGAAAGGAACATGATGAAACGCTTCATTTAGGCAGTGCTAATAGTTCAGAAGCTGTGTGTGAAGAAATATATTAATTATAGTGCCATTAAATTAAAGAAATATCTAGTCCTAGTAGTAGCTATTCAAAGGAAAAATACTTTCGTAAATCTGACAAGAGTTATTTGGAACTTGGATTTACTTGGTGTGGCGACGAGGGTGAACCAAAACCTCGGTGGGTTGTTTGTTACGAAGTGCTTTCAAACGAGTGTATGAAACCCGCGAAACTGAAACGGCACTTAGAGACGAAACACGCAAGTATAAAAAGTAAAACTGTCAGATTTTAAAATAGGCGGAGTCTAGAATTGCTTATATCGTCATTTGGAGAAACAAATAAAAAAATTAATGCAGAAACATACCCGATTTTCAGTAAGTAAAGATGCAATTTGGCACGTTCTATTATTGGTGTAGGACGTACAGTACGTGCCCATTTCAATATGCAGACTGAGTGTCGGCAAAACTATTAAAAAATTCATCAATACATGAAAAGGTTCCTATGTTATGAATTCAGGTGGTCCCTGACTGGGTTACAGGCTCGGCACCAGATATGCAGGGAAAAGATGGTGAGAAACGCAACGTTCATAGTGCTTTAAATCTCTTTTTTGTTGTTGAGAGTAGAGTGGGAAGTGGGTAGATGAGTAGGGTAAGAAATTTCATAAAATATTAGCACTGGGAGAAAAAGTGAAAGGCGATTTCCATATATAATTTTCAAATTCTGAGATTTTCAGCTATGGTGTGATACGCTGTTCGTTTGAATTTTATTTTTTCTTCCGTCTTTTTTGAAGGACCACAAGGACAGAACTGGAGGACCACAGGTGGTCCGCGGACCATAGTTTGAGAAACGCTGTGTTAGATGGTTGTGAAATCTCTACGTACAAAATTACTAACCATAACAGTCAGCTCAGACGAAATACTGAAAACAAAACTGAATAAGAAAGAAACCAAGACACAAGAAAAATATTTGAAATAAAAGTCGTTCGGAAATTTGTATAGAGGAGACCAGGGTAATTGTAAACAGGGGGTAACTGTAAACAAATGCTATGAGAAATACAAAACTGTCAATATAAAAATTTTAATTCAGGGATTATTTAAAGCAGTTTCGCGCCAAATAGAAGTAACTGCTTAGTTGTAAACGAATGTTTTGTAAAAGTCTACAAAAAAAGTTGCTTCACCTTCATGTTTATTTATTTATTTATTTATTTATTTATTTATTTATATATTTATTTATTTATTTATTTATTCTGGTGTTTGGCATTGTAAGTAAACGCACAGTGCTATTTTTTTTATAAATTGTTGTTTTTATGAGCAATGCATAGTAGTTAACGATTATTATAATGGTTTTGAGACCTCCCATACCTTCAGGGCTCCTATGATATGCGTCCTTCAGCACAACTCCGAGCTCTCATCTAAGATAAGACAGGACACAACGTTGGCAAGAGAATAATAATAATAATAATAATAATAATAATAATAATAATAATAATAATTTATTTAACCTGGCAGAGTTAAGGCCATACGGCCTTCTCTAACACTCAACCAGGAGTAAAACTGTGTTACAAAAAACACTACAAATTCACAAAGTACACTACAATTTTACACACAAAACTGAATAAGATAATAATAATAAAATGAAAACAACAAGTAAGTAGAAATCAGACATAATATATAACATACAGAAAGAAAGAAAAAAGCATAATAAAATGTGAACAGCAGGTCAAAATAAATGAGACATACAAAGTATAAAAAAATTAGACAATTATTGATAATAATAATAATGATGGTAAATAATAATAATAATAATAATAATAATAATAATAATAATCATAATAATAATAAGAGTAGTAGTAATAAAATAGTGCAGTACAAGGCATACAAAGAATACAATATTTTTAAGTACACACAGTAAGGAAAATTATGATTATATATAGCTCAACTTATCACATTATAGATATACCATTATCGGAAAATATGAGAACAAAAATATAAAATACGTTAAATGTCACTAGAACATTTAAAAAAATGTGAATACGTGGAAAAATGCAATACAACACTTGCCATAATAGTAAGTTAGTTTGGCAACTCGTCATAACATAATTTTATAACTTGGATTTGAAAGATTTCAATGTTCGGCAGCCCTTGACTTCAGGCGGCAGAGCTTATATCCATCCATTTTGTACACAAGTCGCCTTTAATTTGTTTAATATTTCAGTAGTTCTAAGTAGTTTCATTTTATTAATTTCATGATTCCGAATCTAGATTTTACTAAGCGATATATCACTATTCTCAGGATTGTCTGGTTTATTATGACTAGCAAATATTTTCACCGACTGTCGAAGACAATTTTATTGTGCGTCCTGAATATACCCATTGAATCGGCTCTCACAATACAATTTCATTGTGAAGCAGAAAATTAAAAAAGTCATCAAATTAGTAGAAGTATTCTTAGGTTTTAATTACGATTTGATACTCGAAGCTATATCGATCAGAAAAATAATAAAAGGTGCGAAGCACGTCGAGTTGAAAGTTCGCCCTCGCTATCAAGAACACTTCTAGCAGAAGGATCTCTCTCGCATTCGAGTTTGAAGTGAAAACAACGAGATTTGCGCAGATCTCCAGTATTGGATTTCCTCCCTTTTGACTATTCATCAAGCCTTGAATATGTAGGCCAGAGAACAATCAAGTTATAATCATCACGTGCCCTCTAGAGTTGGACTACGCTTGTCGGGGTATCCCTGGCATTGTATCTACAGAGATCTACAGGTTTGTGAACTCAATGGTCAACACAGAGAACAAGCATGGAATCCTCATTCACTCTCTATGAATCCTTACAATATACCACAATTTCGTTTGCTTCCGAATTTCAAATAAAAAATTTTCATTCATATATTACAAAGCAATATAGCCCTTAATTAGTCTTTAGTACTATTGGAATTGTTTAATCTGTGTTTAATTAAAATTGTACAGCGCACCTACGTTGGAATTCTCGTTGCAAGAACAACTTTCATTCAATTGAGCTCATACAGAACAAGTTCCTCAGGTTCCTTTGTCATAAAACATTCAAAGTACCTTGTCCATTTAAATTCCCAAATAGATTATTTAGATCAGGTCTGCACAAGGTTTGCGCTCTCCGAGCCGGCTCACAGCTCATGAGCGGAGTGCAGATATTAGCTGCGCTCTGTATGAGGGTGGACTGGAAGAAGGGGTGATCTCGTACGAAATGTACACAAACGGAAGTACTATTACGAGTGCTTATGAAATAAATTCCCGTTCAGTGTTTGCAAAACTATCTTGGACTATTATTAATTAATAAATAAATATTTATTTTACAGAAGTAATACAAATTCTATAACAACTTAAATGTACAATATCATTTTGTTATATTTTTATTTATCAGTACATCAAAACGAGGTTTTATTCTGTTGGCAGCTGAAAGGAACAGTAGCCTACTGATCGTAATGAAACATCAGTTACAGATGTTCGATGTCTGCCTTTATTAAAGTTGATTATAGAAAACAGTTGCTCACAAATAAAAATGTTGAGCCAAACATAGCAATCATTTTCACAGCCAGCCTATGTAGTCGTGGATATTATTGCTAATGTTTAGTCTTGTAAAACTCAACCAGGCTAGTAGTATTATTCAAACGATCTTTAGCCCTTATGTCACATTGAAGATCAATAAGTTCGAGCTGTAAATCGTTAAATGTTATGTTCCGTCTTTTAGATTCCTGTATACTATACTGTAGCAGTAGGTAAGCAACGTGAAACAGTTACTGAGAATAGGCCTACACACTGCACTCCACTAGATAACTGAGTGGTCATTTCCCTCTCCTGTACTTATCTTCCTCTCCGTTTCGGCGAGCCGTAAACACCGCTCTCCCGCTCCGAAGGAGCGCGCGCGCTCGTTGAGCGCTGTTTTTGCAGGCCTGATTTAGATTAATTCTTGGTTTGAGTACATTCAGCGACAAAAGAATCACTTACTTGAAGATATTTCTAAGAAAACTACTAACAAATAACACAAATTCTTTTGAAATACTCAAACTGATTCCATTATACAGGGTGATTCATGACTAATAACCTGCGCTTTAGGAATCAGTTCTATGGGCCATTTTGAGCATAAAATGTCATATGAACATGGGTCCGATTATCAACCGTTAAAGAGTTACAACTGATTGAAAGGATTATAGTCTTCTACAACCTCAATAACTATTGTGTTTTAAATTTCAGTATACTTCCAAAATTTACATAAATTTCAGCTTTTCTATGGAAACGGAACGATTATAGTCTTCTACAGTTCCAATAACTAGCCTATTGTGTGTTTTATATTTCAAATATACTTCCAAAATGTAATTAGGGAAAAATAGCGTTCGGGAAAGAGACCATTCGAGAAAGTGACCATACGAGAAAGTCGATTCGGAAAACTGTATTCAGGATTTTGTACTCGGGGGGAAAAAGGTCATTCGGGAAATTTATCGTTCGGGTTTATGGATTCGGGAAAATGTACATAAATTGCTCAGAGAATTAGTATTTAATATTTGAGGAGAAAAATTCGCTCCGGCGCCGGGAATCGAACACGGGTTCTTGGTTCTACGTACCAAGCGCTCTAACCACTGAGCTACGCCGAATTCAATCCACAGCACCGGACCGAACTCTCCTCCTTCAATGTTTCCCTTTGTGGCCTGACTCCAAGTTAGGCATATATGTTGACGTATATCTCAACTGCCATTATACTAGGAGCGCACTCAGCTGAGTGACTTGTTTGGCCGGGATTCCGCAGTTAAGCGCACAGTAATCTGTACAGACATATGCACTACAGCTATGAAAGGGAAAGGGAATTTACAAAAGGAAACACTGAAATAGGAAGATTCGGTCCGGTGCTGTGGATTGAATTCGGCGTAGCTCAGTGGTTAGAGCGCTTGGTACGTAGAACCAAGGACCCGGTTCGATCCCCGGCGTCGGAGCGAGTTTTTCTCCTCAAATATTAATTGTCAATATTAGAGATATTATTCTGTAGGACAAATTAATTAATCTATAATATTCAGTGAATTACGATAATAAGTAATTGAAATAATTTTATTTTTGTCATTTAAATACGCAGAAATTTAATCAGAATAAATTTAACTTTCCGTTCTGCAAAGAAATTTTGCAATGTTGATTTCACGAAAATACAGTCTCACTTTGACTCACTTCAACGTCGCCAGATAATTTCGCAGTTGATATAGTGTCATTACAAAGGCAGTTTACGATGAATCTTGGAACAACGATCATCATTGTAAATTTATTTAGATATAGTGGCTCTATGTTTTCAAAATTACGAAAAATGAAGGATTATCATTTACATACTTTTCTCGTCAGGCTACAGATTTTCCTCTAAGGTCTGAAACAGCAAGCGTGGCTTTGAGTGGCCATGGAATATTAGAGACGGAAATATAACGCCGTTATTATGTCTCCGTCGCGAACAGCGTTGCTACACGGACACAGAGGATCCGGCTTCTCTTCCCGTAGAGGGAAGTGAAGATTTATCTTTATTTCATGAGCCCCGGGACGTGTTTTTGTTTTGTGTTACTTCGAACTGTACAATGCTGACAAAATGATGAGAGAATCATAATTACTGTCTACAACTGGAACAGTAATGGTTGAAAAGAAAGAAAAAACAAGTGCGAAATGAGTAGGGAACGTATCAGCAGTCATTGATCAAAATTATTTTCAACTCAGAATAAGATTTTCCTGTAAATTAAAATAAAATGATTGTTCTTACATGAGAAGTTATAAAGGTAAACAATTGCCTCTATATTCAATGATAATCAATTATTCACAAATGTTCTGCGATTAATTTATGTACGGGTAGATTTGGTTCAATCTGTCATCCAATATGATATAATGGGATGGGAAGAAGTAAAAAAAAAAAATCACACTTTTTCCACTGATTTTTAATCTCTCTAACATATTTACAGAGACGGAAGCCACGGAAAGTTATCTCCTGGCTTAGTAGTCTCATGAGTGATGCTTAATTGGTGTTACTTAAGGGATTCAAACCTGTCTTCGGACAGTTGACTACACAAATAATAAAATACTTTGTAACAGTGCCTTAAATATTAATTTGTAGTGCGGTGCAAAATATTCCTCTTTTGTAAAATAAAATTTAATATTCCAATAACTCTCCTACCATCAATTTTTCTTCTTTCAATTTATGAATTTGTCGTTGCGTTTTTGTCCAAAATTAAACCAGGATATCTAAAATTTTCAACACTTTATTTTTCTGTTAGAAATCTAATAATAATAATAATAATAATAATAATAATAATAATAATAATAATAATAATAATAATAATAATAATAATAATAATAACAAGAACAACAATAATAATACTAATAATAACAATAATAATAGCAATAATAATAATAATCATAATCGTAATGATCATAATAACAATAATAATAATAAAAATAAAAATCCATGCTTTAATACCGTTCGCAGGGTAAGAGATCTTTGGGCAGTTAAAAAAAAATGTGGATCGAGAATGACTCACTGAGATCTTAACAGGTCTTTACTTTGTTTGATTATGATGATGGTGATGGTGATGGTGATGGTGATGGTGATGGTGATGGTGATGGTGATGGTGATGGTGATGGTGATGATGATAGGTTAACAATAATACTTACTTATAGCTTTTAGAGAAATCTGAGGTTCATTGCCGCCCTCACATAAGCCCGCCACCAGTCCCTATCTTAAACAAGATTAATCCAGTTTCTATCATCATATCCCGTCTCTCAAATCCATTTCAATATTATCCTCCCATCTACGTCTCGGCCTCCCCGAAGGTATTTCACTGTCCGGACTCCCATCTAACCTCTATATACATTTCTGGATTCGACCATACGTGCTACATGCCCTGCCCATCTCAAACGTCTGGATTTAATGTTCCTAATTATGTCAGGTGAAGAATACAAAGCGTGTAATTCTGTGTTGTGTAACTTTCTCCATTCTCCTGTAAGTTTATCCCTCTTAACTCCAAATATTTTCCTGAGCACCTTATTCTCAAACACCCTTAACCTCTGTTCGTCTCTCATAGAGAAACAATCGGTAATATAACTGTTTTATAAATAATTCTAACTTTCATGTTTTTTGAGAGCAGACTGAAAGACAAAAACTTCTGAATGGAATAATAATAATAATAATAATAATAATAATAATAATAATAATAATAATAATAATAAAGACTCTTCAATTCGTTAATAAGTTCAATTTCGTTTCCAATACCGTATTAGACCTAAACATTGCCTCTATATTCTTGTAGATAAAAATTATTTATTTTATCTTAAAATCACTTATCTGATAAATAAGATGTTTGTTATTAAAGTCTGTTCATTTAATTTTCTAAATACTGCGTAATTATTACCAACGTTCATCAAATACGAGTATACTATAAATAGACAAAGGATAATCTAATATTAAACCAATTACTAAAATTATGCCTATTCGAAGCTACTAATTAATTATTAAGTTTCAGTTAATATCGGATCACAGGTGTTCTGGGGTTCTTGAAGGCTCAGTTCTATATAAAAATACGAGTAATTCCTTCTTTTCAAGAGTCTGACATAGAAAGATATAAACCTTTGCTCTACTGAGTCCCAATCCTACATCTGCAAGAATTAATTTGACTTCATCTTCCTTCCTCATTTTATTACTGTCTAGAATGATGTAATCTCCGATGTACTGACGATTTCCAATCCCAGCCCAAGTAATTCACTACTCTTTGCACCTAGTCTAGACTTCTACGTAGATTAATCATTTGATAACATCTCACCAGAAAGGGCAAGAAGTCGAATCTAATAGATTTGTGATAATAAAATAAAGCCCGTTTTGTATTTATGTTGTAGGCCTAGTCGTGTTCAACGTTGTGTTTTTGTGCTTGTGTTGTTTTGTGTTGATGTCTTGTAACTGCATTATTGTAGTTGAGTTGCTCAATTTGTTTGCATTGGAGTGTTATTTTGTGTTTTGTAGTGTTCTTTGTGTTGTGTTGCGTATTTATTTGCTTTCTTTTATTGACTTTGTTCACTTTTGTACTGTACCAACATTATCATCGGGTATCTCCTCAACCGTAACGTAATAAATAAATAATACTTCTTTCGTTCGTTCACTCACTCACTCATTCACTCACTCACTCACTCACTCACTCACTCACTCACTCACTCACTCAATCATTTAATTCATTCATTCACTTCATTTCACTTCATTCATTTCATTGCAACTCAATTAAATTTATTTAATTCATTCATTCATTCATTTCAATTCGTTCATTCGTCGGTCTGGGTAGCGCAGTCGGTATAGCGCTGGCCTTCTGTGCTCGAGATTGTGGGTTCGATCCTGTTCCAGATAGATGGCATTTAAGTGTGCTTAAATGCGACAGGCTCATGTCAGTAGATTTACTGTCATGTAAAAGAACTCCTGCGGAAAAAAATTCCGGCACACCGCGGACGCTGATATAAACTCGGCAGTTGCGGGCGTCGTTAAATAAACCACAATTTTACTTTTTTAAATTAATTTATTCTATCATTCATTCACTCATTTATTCAATTAATTACTTAATTCATTCATTTATTCATTCAATTCGTTAAATTCAATCAAATTACTCATTTATTCATTCACTCAATTCATTCTTTCAATTCATTCAATTCACTCACCATTCATTCAATTAATTTATTCTTCCATTTACTTATTCATTCATTCATTCATTCAATTCACTCATTCATTCACTTATTCCATTCATTCATTCAATTCGTTCAATTCGTACAATTCACTCACTCATTTAGTCATTTATTTATTCATTCATTCATTCAATTCACTCATTCATTCACTTATTCCATTCATTCATTCAATTCCTTCAATTCGTACAATTCACTCACTCATTTAGTCATTTATTCATTCATTCATTCATTCAATTCACTCATTCATTCACTTATTCCATTCAATTCGTTCAATTCGTACAATTCACTCACTCATTTAGTCATTCATTCATTCAATTCACTCATTCATTCTATTAATTTATTCTCCCATTCACTCATTCATTCATTCATCCATCCAGCCATCTATTCGTTCGATTAATTAATTAATTCATTCATTCATTTATTCAATTCGTTCAATTCACTCATTCATTCATTCAGTCATTCATTCATTAATTAAATTAATTCATTTACTCATTCAATTAATTCACTCATTCATTCCATTTAATTGGAATTAATTAATTAATTCAATCGTTCTTTCATTCAATCATTCAATTCGTTAAATTAATGCAATTCGCTAATTCAATTAATTTAATTCATTTTCTTTCATTCATTCATTCATTCATTCATTCATTCATTTTCTTTCATTCATTCATTCATTCATCCATTCATTCATTCATTCATTTTCATTTCATTAATTTCATTTCAATTCATTGCTTTCGTAAGTTCGTTCAATTCATTAAATTCACTAATTCAATCAATCTTTTATTCAATTAACTCAATTCATTTATTCTCACATTCACTCACTAACTCTCGGTCACTCATTCATGTCAGAAACCGTTCAAGAATAACCACAACGATATTAGATTATGTTTAACTCCTTTCTCTAATCGTCTGTGAAAAGAATCCTATTTAGTCTACATCCACACGGTATACGAAAGACATACAGACAGAACTCCATCTTGTGGGTATAAGGGATGGTGAAGGCGTTTATATCCGTAAAAATCTCTAACCCAATCATATTTATAGGGTAAAAGTACTAATTCGTATAACACGAAAGTTAAATTGGAAATCCAAAGTATTTTCGGATGAACTATTTCTTAACCTATACCAAAGGATAGTCTGAATTAATTTGTAAGTATTACAGATAAAATAAGAGTTCGGGGCAGAAGAAGATATCAAATGATAGACGACATTAAGATAAGTGGATCATATGCGGAGACAAAGAAGAAGGCAGAAAATAGGAAAGACTGGAGGATGCTGGGTTTGCAGTGACAGACCTGCCCTTGGTCAGAACTCCATGAATGAATGACAGATAAAATAACAAATTCGGAAATTGCATATAATTAAAAGCACCTCGCTTTAAACCCCACATTTTATTACGATATAGCATATTTTTAACCAAATATGTATTACAGTGTTTACCATCCCTTCTTGTTCCTAATTGTTTTCCTTCCCGTATTTACAGCTTTATCTGGGGGTGAATATATTCGGGTTTATATAAAATTCCCCAATACGAGCTAGTGGCAATGAAAGCTGATTGTAGTAAATTGGTTGCAATGAGTCTCTAATGGGCGAGATGCGAAATGAATGGACTGGGAACAGCAGGGCACTGTTAATGCCTCCTCAATGATGTTTTGTTCATCATAAACATCACATGACGACGCATGTGCTCGCTCGACTGCGATATATTTGTGTGGACAAATTAGGGAAAAAAACGGAGAGGGAATATATAGATATTCACTTAAAACATTTATGGAAATACGACAGAAAATATATGCAGTTGTTCGTCACTTTACAAAAATATACTAATACTTGTTTAACATAAAAATATGTGCAGCAATTATTGCACTGGGTCCAATTTCGACCTCGTGTACGAAGAAATATTAATTGATATCCTAGTATTTTGTCAAACGGAAGTCACCCATCCTGTTTAAGGCATTTGATATGTTATTTCTTATAGGGATGCCCTGAACTAGCACCAACAGATAGCGCACGTCTACTTTGAGGGATGCGCTTTGCGTGTGCATTTGTTTACCGGTATACAAACATTTAGGATTTACGTAGTGTATTTTTTTTATTTATTTTTTTATTTTTTTTTATTTTTTTATTTTTTTTATTTTTTATTTTCTTTTTAATTGTTTTAAATTTTTTTATATTTTTTTTAAATTTCGACCGGCCAGAGGCCGTTTTCCAAAGTTATCTATTTTTGTTTTCTGTTTGTTTTACCTTTGGTTCCTTTGTTTTATACTTATACTAGGCCTAATACAATCACAACACCCATGCCCGAGGCGGGACTCGAACCCACAACCCTTCGGACCAAGCGATAGGGACATGCCGTGCCCCTACCGCTTGAGCCATCCGGGCCGGCTAATTGGTACAGGGACATCATTTTATTTTTACTTCAATTTTTATTGTACCTGAGTTTTTGAATGTACTTCACTCCCACCCCTTCTACTAATGAAGTTCCTCCACACAGATCCAAGACCGCATATGCTCGGTGTTCAGTTCAAAATGTGTCATGGCTCGCTGTATGTCGTCACGTGGCTAGCCGATGAGCCTAGAGAATTCAATCTTCCTACACTTCCGCAGAGGCGTATTACCTAAATGCGAGAGAAGTTGCCTAGCAAGTACGGCGTTCATTCTGAAGATTACTTAGCGATAAGTACGGTAACGCCAGTAGTGGCAAGAATGTGAACTGTTTGTAAACACGTGCTGAAGTGAGTTTTTTTTTCTTACTGTCGGGATATGGGGAGAGGGTTGAGATGATTACTTACGTATTTGTTGACATTAACTTGGACGGTCAACATGTTCACGGAGCATTTTGATTTGTGTTGTGGAATGTTGCCGTACGCAATCTATGATAACAAATACCCTGCTTACGACTTGCCCGCGCAAATCACAGTTCGAAAGAGGTTATGGTAGCACACAGTCTTTACAGACCGCCATCTGTTGCTACGACATTCAAGTTATACCGTACACGTTCTCAAGTTCAGATTGAACGCCTTGATTAATAGGCAACTTCTCTCACATAAAAGCTGAAACTCGCTTCAAATCGCCGACTCACAACAGTGACGTCATGACACACTTTGAAATGAACACTCACTAGTTAACAGCACTGACTTAGTGAGTATAGTACGTTCCAGAAATATGTTCGTGTTTTCCAGTGACGAAAGAGCTTTCAATACTGACTCATATTTTCGCACAGGTACTATCCATTTGCCTACGTCGCGTCCAGATTTCCCCCACCTGCTTCTGTTGGCCCCTCTGTAAAAGCTGGGCTGTCTTATGTCTTTTCTGAAAACATTAATTTCTGTTAGGAATTGGACGTTTACGTAATATTATACAGCTGTTTAAAATAACTTAAATAAAAGGGCCTCGTTAAGTAATTAACTGTCACGTGATTCCCCCCCCCCTTTCTACGATCTTGCGGCATAACCACGTGGACGGACAGTAGATAGCATGTCTGAGTAATTTTATCTGTCAGGGTCGGGCAGAAGTGAAGATTGAATTTACAGTACGTAAGGTACTCTTTTATAGAGTAGGTACATAATTATTTCAACATGAGTTACTAGTACGAAGGACGAAACTGGCAATTGAAATTAGATGCAGTAATCTATAGTGCGATAATATGCACATTAGAACTGAAACCTGTATCGAAATGAACGGCCACCATTTTCAAAAATGTGTTTAAATATTCATATTAAGATTATTTTTCAATTTAACTTCATTCTCTATATTGTACGCTAATGTGCTGCAGACAGTATAATATACACTGCATAATGAATATGTCCGAATGGATCGGTCAGTTCGTGAGTAAAAACGCTTATTGTTAATACTGTACTATATTTTGATTAAACAAAAACTTAATGAAAATTATCGAACTCAAAATCGCGATATTTCCTAGTTTACGTAAATGGATGAACTACTTTTCTTCCCTCCTATACCTAGCAGAGTGATTTCTTTGTGTTTTACTCCAGTATCATCGAACTACAGTTATGGAAGGGGGTAGCAAACTGTATTTCCGGTTCTCTAAAGGTATAACCAGGTTGATATTAAAAATGTTAGTAAAAATAAAATGATGTCCCTGTACATTAAATACTATTAAAACAACTCAAAATGGGAAATTTTTGTTGTGTTCCTAAATGTAAAAACCAGGGAAAGCCTTTTGTCTTCATTCAGGTCCCGAAATATTCTGAATATATGCTTTGAATCTTGAAAATTTTACTAATGAAATCGCGCCTCGAAAGTGTTAGCAATTAAACAAAACTAACTACGTCAAGTAAGGAATTGCTGGCTACAGTTTCATTTTGGAAGAGGGAAAATTAAATTAATAAAAACATACGCAACCTCGACAGCGAGCTATGTTAGCTTAGATTACATTCAGTACTTCTAGGAGCCTCCGAAGTTTACACCTGCAGTAAACTCTGGAATAACTGAGATGTTTATTATCCAGGACAATTCATAGTGAAATCCATTTCGTGAATAATGTTTTAATGTGCTATAGACTAATTATTAAAACCATGTTTTAACTTCAAATTTTCAAAACCATCCTACATAGTATTCAAAACTGCATGTCCTTAACCTACAAAACACAGGAATAATTGTAATACTACTGCGATCATATTATATCTTATCAAACATTGCATTTAATCTTTCTGCAACTAGAGAAAAAAATACGAGGAAGTCAATCTCGATAGTCCTTTCCCTATAAAAAACACATTGATGGCTACATATACTGTTTTTTAACGTACGGTAGTTACAATACTAATGATTAAAGAGGTTTTACTTTCGACAAAGTTCCTATTTTATTTTTTATTTTTTTTTATTCGTGCACCTCGTTCTCAAAGTTCTCATTTAGGTTCATGAACATTCAATTTACTCGTAATCTATATTCTGCATACTGCAGATTTCCTCATCTATCTCAGTATTATACAAGTTTACGCTGTTATTTATTGTAAATTGAATTAAATTATGAGATAAGAAAATACTGAATTATATTAAATTATACCAGGTTATACAAAATAATTATACATATAATTTTAACACGCACAAAAAACAACAAGCTGGAGGACGCAATCAACTTTAGCATACAACATAATATAGCCCTACAACATGTTGTGCCGCATGGAACACTCCTGCTATCTAACGGTAAAACTTCGCATAAGATATCCCTATTGGAAACCTAACATGAATAAAGGTGTATTTTAAGTGCCACTAATTTTGTTGCAATGTACAATTGTGTCAGATATTAACCTGTTTCGATTGTTACTCAAACAAAAAAATGTTCTTTCGATATCACACGATGTTACTAGTGCGAATTTGAAATGTTTTTTATTTATTATAATCTTGTTTCTGTTAATTCCTGTTCATTATTTAGTTCATACTGAACGTCACAGAGTTTCGAATATTCAGGATCTTTTCCAGAACACTCTTCAGTTTTAGGTTAACACTTTTATTTTTTGGTCCTTCAGAATTTATCTGTTATGGTAACAATGTTATTAGAGGAGAAAAATTCGCTTCGGCGCCGGAGATCGAATCCGGATTCTTGGTTCTACGTACCAAAAATGAATCTTTACGTAGATTCTTTGCCCAACAGTGCATGTATATTGTGAAATCCCAACCACCAAGTCACTCAATTGAGTGCGCTCCTTGTATAATGGCAGTTGACTTAATATAGCCTATGTCAACATATATGTCGAACATGGAGTAAGGCCACAAAGAGATAAAAATCCTAGAGGAGGGAGATTCGATCCGGTGCTGTGGATTGAACTTCGGCGTAGCTCAGTGGTTAGAGCATTTGGTACATAGAACCAAGGACCCGGGTTCGCTCCCCGGCGCCGGAGCGAATTTTTCTCCTCTAATGATAATTGTTTACATACGAATGGTTTCCTTTTTAAACAGAAAATAGGCATGCTATGTCGAATCAAATATTATAATGCAGTAAATAATAAAAAAAAACCGGCACACATTAAACTTCGAATGAACAGAGCTCCCTTCACGCGACGTCCTTTATTTTGCATACGAAATTGAAGATATATCAGAACTAACATCATTCTATAGCCAGTGTTCCTTAAACCTGTTGCCGCTCTAGATAATGTTGTAGGGCCGTATTCATAGACATTCTTAGCGCGGGCTTCCAGTGGATGATAAGCGAACTAACGTTCTTCGTATTCATAAACCAGTGTCAGCGATATGATATGATATGAATCCTGTACAAGTAATCAGTCGATAGCCGGCTAGTTTAGCACGCTCGTAGCGCGGGCTAGCGAAATGTCTATGCATATCACCCTTGGTGTCTAAACTTTGTTCCCTAGTTATGATTTTTAAATGTAGCTAGATTTTATTCATTTGACAAACAAATACATGCAATTCATGTTGTAATGTAGATAATTATCGTCTCCATCACCAATAGGCCTATATTACGAGGCGCATCCAGAAAGTAAGTTTCCTTGGGGCCGTTTACAGAAAGAAAGCAATTTCATGAAAAGATAATTATATTGAAATCGTTTTTAAAATATATTTCCCACCAGAATTGAGGCATTTGTCATACCGTGGGAGCAAAAGAGAGTTGCCGACGGCTGACACAAACTGCTTCCGATACCAGGCGACAGACTTCTATAACACAGGGAAACAAAAGTTGATTCCACGGAATAACAAATATCTCAATTCCGGCAGGGAAATATATTGAAAAATAGCTCAACAATAAGCTGTATCTGTTCCAATAAATCTTTCCTTGAAATTGTGTTTTCTTTCTGTAAACGACACCAGTGAAACTTACTTTCTGGACGATTTTTTTAATTGGGTTATTTTACGACGCTGTATCAACATCTAGGTTATTTAGCGCCTGAATGAAATGAAGGTGATAATGCCGGTGAAATGAGTCCGGGCTCCAGCACCGAAAGTTACCCAGCATTTGCTCGTATTGGGTTGAGTAAAAAACTCCGGAAAAAACCTCAACCAGGTAACTTGCCCCGACCGGGATTCGAACCCGGGCCACCTTGTTTCGCGGCCAGACGCGCTGACCGTTATTCCACAGGTGTGGACTTCTGGACGATCCTCGAAGTTATATTCTTCCTTATTTACTACGGAACAATTCAGACGAAAGGTTTTATTAGAACGTGTTACGTCTATTGATTGCAGCCATTATAGGCGGTTGCTGATCGAAGAGTTAAGCATATTCTAACACCTGAACATTCTTATAGATTACGTCTATTGATTGCAGCCATTATAGCCGGTTGCTGGTCGAAGAGTTAAGCATATTCTAATACCTGAACATTCTTATAGATTACGTCTATTGATTGCAGCCATTATAGGCGGTTGCTGGTCGAAGAGTTAAGCATATTCTAACACCTGAACATTCTTATAGATTACGTCTATTGATTGCAGCCATTATAGCCGGTTGCTGGTCGAAGAGTTAAGCATATTCTAATACCTGAACATTCTTATAGATTACGTCTATTGATTGCAGCCATTATAGGCGGTTGCTGGTCGAAGAGTTAAGCATATTCTAACACCTGAACATTCTTATAGATTACGTCTATTGATTGCAGCCATTATAGGCGGTTGCTGGTCGAAGAGTTAAGCATATTCTAACACCTGAACATTCTTATAGATTACGTCTATTGATTGCAGCCATTATAGGCGGTTGCTGGTCGAAGAGTTAAGCATATTCTAACACCTGAACATTCTTATAGATTACGTCTATTGATTGCAGCCATTATAGGCGGTTGCTGGTCGAAGAGTTAAGCATATTCTAACACCTGAAAATTCTTATAGATTACGTCTATTGATTGCAGCCATTATAGGCGGTTGCTGATCGAAGAGTTAAGCATATTCTAACACCTGAACATCCTTATAGATTACGTCTATTGATTGCAGCCATTATAGGCGGTTGCTGATCGAAGAGTTAAGCATATTCTAACACCTGAACATTCTTATAGCTTACGTCTATTGATTGCAGCCATTATAGGCGGTTGCTGGTCGAAGAGTTAAGCATATTCTAACACCTGAACAATCTTATAGATTACGTCTATTGATTGCAGCCATTATAGGCGGTTGCTGATCGAAGAGTTAAGCATATTCTAACACCTGAACATTCTTATAGCTTACGTCTATTGATTGCAGCCATTATAGGCGGTTGCTGGTCGAAGAGTTAAGCATATTCTAACACCTGAACAATCTTATAGATTACGTCTATTGATTGCAGCCATTATAGGCGGTTGCTGATCGAAGAGTTAAGCATATTCTAACACCTGAACATCCTTATAGATTACGTCTATTGATTGCAGCCATTATAGGCGGTTGCTGGTCGAAGAGTTAAGCATATTCTAACACCTGAACATTCTTATAGATTACGTCTATTGATTGCAGCCATTATAGGCGGTTGCTGGTCGAAGAGTTAAGCATATTCTAACACCTGAACAATCTTATAGATTACGTCTATTGATTGCAGCCATTATAGGCGGTTGCTAGTCGAAGAGTTAAGCATATTCTAACACCTGAACATTCTTATAGATTACGTCTATTGATTGCAGCCATTATAGGCGGTTGCTGGTCGAAGAGTTAAGCATATTCTAACACCTGAACATTCTTATAGCTTACGTCTATTGATTGCAGCCATTATAGGCGGTTGCTGGTCGAAGAGTTAAGCATATTCTAACACCTGAACATCCTTATAGATTACGTCTATTGATTGCAGCCATTATAGGCGGTTGCTGGTCGAAGAGTTAAGCATATTCTAACACCTGAACATTCTTATAGCTTACGTCTATTGATTGCAGCCATTATAGGCGGTTGCTGATCGAAGAGTTAAGCATATTCTAACACCTGAACATCCTTATAGATTACGTCTATTGATTGCAGCCATTATAGGCGGTTGCTGGTCGAAGAGTTAAGCATATTCTAACACCTGAACATTCTTATAGCTTACGTCTATTGATTGCAGCCATTATAGGCGGTTGCTGATCGAAGAGTTAAGCATATTCTAACACCTGAACATCCTTATAGATTACGTCTATTGATTGCAGCCATTATAGGCGGTTGCTGGTCGAAGAGTTAAGCATATTCTAACACCTGAACAATCTTATAGATTACGTCTATTGATTGCAGCCATTATAGGCGGTTGCTGGTCGAAGAGTTAAGCATATTCTAACACCTGAACATTCTTATAGATTACGTCTATTGATTGCAGCCATTATAGCCGGTTGCTGGTCGAAGAGTTAAGCATATTCTAATACCTGAACATTCTTATAGATTACGTCTATTGATTGCAGCCATTATAGGCGGTTGCTGGTCGAAGAGTTAAGCATATTCTAACACCTGAACATTCTTATAGATTACGTCTATTGATTGCAGCCATTATAGCCGGTTGCTGGTCGAAGAGTTAAGCATATTCTAATACCTGAACATTCTTATAGATTACGTCTATTGATTGCAGCCATTATAGGCGGTTGCTGGTCGAAGAGTTAAGCATATTCTAACACCTGAACATTCTTATAGATTACGTCTATTGATTGCAGCCATTATAGGCGGTTGCTAGTCGAAGAGTTAAGCATATTCTAACACCTGAACATTCTTATAGATTACGTCTATTGATTGCAGCCATTATAGGCGGTTGCTGGTCGAAGAGTTAAGCATATTCTAACACCTGAACATTCTTATAGATTATCGATTTGATCACAAGCTCGAATACTTAATCGGCCACTGAAGTTGAAGTGTTAATGGTGTTGCGGCACAAGCCACGTACTCGCCTGTTTAGCGCTGTCACTGCTTTGCGCAGTCGATCAGAGTGGCCCAGCGTTGAGGTCCACTCCTCTCCTGTCCTGCAACAGGAAACATTTGACGATCAGAGTCGGTTTGACACATTGTACAATAACGAGGCGGGAAATCGCATATCTGGAGAGATTCTCATACGACTTTGCTGACCATTTCTGCAGCAAATATGCAGTAAATTTCATACATTTAAGGTAGGCTTATAAACAACTACTGCATTTAGCATCTGTTTTTAATTATTATCATTTCATTTATTTCAGGTATTTCACTGCAAACCCAGCTTTCTCCAGTCTATTCTATTTTCTGACTTCCTCTTTTTCTCCTCATATGATCCATATAGCTTAATGTTGTCTATCATCTGATATCTTCTTCTGCCCTAAACTCTTCTCCCGTTCACCATTCCTTCCAATGCATCCTTCAGTAGGCAGTTTCTTCTCAACCAGTGACCCAGCCAATTCCTTTTTCTCTTCCTGATCGGTTTCAGCATCAGTCTTTCTTCACCCACTTTTTCAACACAGCTTCATTTTTTATTCAGTCTGTCCACTTCACACGTTCCATTCTTCTCCATATCCGCATTTCAAATGCTTCTATTCGCTTCTCTTCACTTCGTCGTAATGTCCACGTTTCTGCACCATACAATGCTACACTCCATACAAAGTACTTCACTAGTCTCTTCCTTAGTTCTTTTTCTAGAGGTCCGCAGAAGATGCTCTTTTTTCTATTAAAAGCTTTCTTTGCCATTGCTATACTCCTTTTGACTTCCTGGCTGCATCTCATGTTACTGCTTATAGTACATCCCAAGTAGTTGAAGCTGTCCACTTGCTCCACTGTCTCATTTAGAATTCGCAAGTCTATCTTCTGTATTTTTCTTCCTATAACCATGCTCTTCGTCTTACTTGCATTTATCTTCATCCCAAACTACTTACAGCTGTCATTTAGCTCCAGTAGCATATCCCTTAGCATCATTTCTTCTGCTAACAACGCCTTAATAATTATAAAGTGTCACAATTCAATGGCATGGAATTAACTTAAACAAAATCTTCAAAATATTCATGAATTCTTTTCTTACTTTCGGTTTATGCTATTATTTGAGTTATGCACATTTCTAAACTTTTACGTTTGTTGTTTATCAACCAACCAACCAATCAATCATTCAATCAATCGATAAATCAATCAATCAATCGTTTATTAATGTCATGAACAACAGTTTGTTGCAATAGATATAAAATAATATTCGACGTAAAATGTAAAAACAGATGAGTACAACAATACAAATGAAATAACAATACGGGTAATAATAATAATAATAATAATAATAATAATAATAATAATAATAATAACAACAATAATAACAACCAATACTAATAATAATGGTAATAATACAGAGCAATGCAGCTTAGAAATTTAGAATACATTTACAATGAAGTCAAGAAATTCACTAATACTATATAATGGATGGTTGATTAACCAGTTATACAAAACAGATTTAAATTGTATATAATTTGCATCATGTGCCTTTTGTGGTAACTTATTAAATAATGTTATAGCAATATAATTGAACCATTTTACTTATTCTAACTCTAGGTTCTGAAAGACAATAATTGAACCTTGTATTATAGTGGTGAACTTCAGTTTCAGGGTGATAAGTATTAAGGTTTTTCTTAATTTTCATTAGACATTGGAAAAAAAAAAATATATATATATATGTATGGTGGCCTACGTCAATTGTCCGAAGAAGGATCTGAACCCAAGTGACACCAACAAAGCACCACTTATGTGGCAACTAGACCAGAAGATAATGGGGTAGGGTAACGAGTTCCTTTCTCCCTCCACTGCATACACTGCCGATTAGCTACATGTTACATTATGTAAAAGATTCTTCAAACGCTGCCAATAGGCCTATATAAATATGAAGTACGGTAATATTAAACTATGTAAGAGAAAATAATAAAAAAAAAATGGGAGTATAAGGGTACAGTGTATCAGTTATTCATAGATTTCAAAAAGGCATATGACTCGGTTAAGAGAGAAGTTTTATACGACATTCTTATTGAATTTGGTATTCCCAAGAATCTAGTTCGATTAATTAAAATGTGTCTCAGTGAAACGTACAGCAGAGTTCGTATAGGTCAGTTTCTGTCAGATGCGTTTCCAATTCACTGTGGGCTAAAGCAAGGAGATACGATTAGGAAAGTTCAGGATAACAAAGAGGGTTTGGAATTGAACGGGTTACATCAGCTGCTAGTCTATGCGGATGATGTGAATACGTTAGGAGAAAATCCACAAACGATTAGGGAAAATACGGGAATTTTACTTGAAGCAAGTAAAGAAATAGGTTTGGAAATAAAATCCTGAAAATTCAAAGTGTATGATTATGTCTCGTGACGAAATGTAAATATAAAAATTGGAAATTTATCTTTTCAAGAGGTGGAAAAATTCAAATACCTGGGAGCAACAGTAAAGAAAATATAAATGATATTCGGGAGAAAATTAAACGCAGAATAAATATAGATAATGCCTGTTATTATTCGGTTGAGAAGCTTTTATCATCCAGTCTGCTATCAAAAAATCTAAAAGTTAGTTAGAATTTATAAAACAGTTACATTACCGGTTGTTCTATATGGTTGTGAAACTTGGACTCTCACTTTGAGAGAGGAACATAGGTTAAGGGTGTCTGAGAATAAGGTGATTAGGAAAATATTTGGGGCTAAGAGGGATGAAGTTACAGGAGACTGGAGAAAGGTACACAACGCAGAACTTCACGCATTGTATTCTTCACCTGACATAATTAGGAACATTAAATCCAGACGTTTGAGATGGGCAGGACATGTAGCACGTATGGGCGAATCCAGAAATACATACAGAGTGTTAGCTGGGAGGCCGGAGGGAAAAAGACCTTTAGGGAGGCCGAGACGTAGATGGGAAGATAATATTAAAATGGATTTGAGGGAGGTGGGATATGATGATAGAGACTGGATTAATCTTGCTCAGGACAGGGACCAATGGCGGGCTTATGTGAGGGCGGCAATGAAGCTACGGGTTCCTTAAAAGCCAGTAAGTAAGTAAGTAAGTAAGTAAGTAAGTAAGTAAGTAAGTAAGTAAGGAAGTAAGTAAGTAAGTAAGTAAGGAAGTAAATAAGTAAGAGATAATAATAATAATAATAATAAAATAATAATAACAATAATAATAATATACTAATAATAACAAGAATAAATATTGCTTATGAATGGTAATTCATGTTCATTTCATATTTGTATAACTCTCGTGGCGTCTATGAGTGGAGTCTAGACGTCTTATGTAGCATTTATTAAGAATCTGCCGCGGACTAGTGAGTTCTCGAATTCCATTCCATGTGCTATTTCGTGGCCATGTCTGTGCTAAAACATCTATTACAATTTTGTCCTCCAACTAATGCGAAATGAAAATTGAGTTTTGTGGTAAGATAATTATTAAGATTCTGTTGTTAAATTAAAATTTTGCAGAGAAGCAGAGTGCAATTGGTGCTGAAAGAATTACTACGAAGACAATAAAAACGACATTTAATTTAAGAGACATCTCCTGAGGTAGCTCTTGCCATTGTTTTCCTTACACTCTGATGCACCTGAATGGAGACCAGCAAGAAGTAGAAATTATTTTCCCCATTGCATTTGAAAAGGGCAATTAGTGATAGTGCGAAATGACGTACCCGAGTCCTACCCTCATTAGTGAATGTTTATTTAAATTATTACGATATAATGAGGTGCTAATTAGTGTAATTTAATACACGCTTGATTAATCAATTAACAGAGTGGTCAAGTTAGTTAGTGAAGTTGAAAAAGGACGCGTCAGTTACTATGGCTATTGGGCCTTATCTAAAATTTTCAAAAAAAAAAAAACAATACAACAAGCTGAATACTAACACGAACTAAAAACGTTGTCATATTAAAAACGAAGTAAACAAATGCTGTATTAACAATGTGATTCGTAAAAAAATCATAAAAATGAGCAGTTCTCCAGCCCATAGGCAGTGTTTAAAAAGAGACGATGAAATAATAAAACAAACACCACCAAAGAAAAAAATATGCGGCGCATTTCAATAACAATAAAATTTTATAAAACATTCGGATGTAGAAGGTCCGAAATGTCAAGTATGTAAAAACTAGAGATGAACAAAACTAACTGGCGCTCTCGCTCGCTGTGTTCGTTGCATTTGTCTTTCGAGTCTCGTCTCGTCTCGTCTCGTCTCGTCTTGTCTCGACTCGACTCGACTCATCATTCTCGTGCGCTTCGAGTCTCGCTCATCATTCTCGAAATAGCATTTGGTTGGCGTGGTAAGATTTCGTAACTTTGAATAGCATACATCATTGAAATAAACAGCATTATAAATATTTATATGAGACAAAAAGACAAAACTACTACCACAAAGAAATTCATAATTTCTTAGATAATCCTATAACATGATTAGAGGGGAAAATAGATATACTGTAAGTTCACAGGGCTAACGGCTTCGAAGCTGGGTACCTGGTTCTAATGAACAAGCAATATAACATGGGGGCGTGAGATAGTTACTCTGCCTGCCATAATAAAAATTCACTTCAATTAAATTCCTCAGTGTAAAAAAAAAAGACAAAACAGAACAGTATCTTAGTTATCAAAATCTTCTGGCTCTATTATAGCCTGTAATACTACCTATGGTTATATAAATAAAAAAAAAATCAATTCTCAAAGAAATCTGCATTTCTAAGAAACATAAAACATAACGTTAATATCTTTTTACTTGAGATTGCACACTTGATCTCAAACATATCAAAAGAAAATTCCTAACCTTTTAATAAGGGCCTAGTAATTAAATAGACTGGGAAAAGGATTATTATAAACTGAAAAGTAGAGATAATGTTTCAAATAGGCTACTTGATTGTTTTGTACATATATTTTTATTTTAGCGGGTCATTTTACGATGCTTTATCAACAGCTTAGGTTATTTAGCGTCTGAATGAGATGAAGATGATAATGCCGGTGAAATGAGTCCAGGGTCCAGCACCGAATGTTACCCAGCATTTGCTCATATTGGGTTGAGAGAAAACCCAGGAAAAAACCTCTACCAGGTAACTTGCACCGACCGGGAATCAAACCCAGGCCACCTGGTTTCGCGGCCAGACGCGCTAACCGTTACTCCTCAGGTGTGGACTTATGTATATAAAAAAGTTTCCAAAGTAGATAAAGGTTCAGTCAGGTATAAATAACTGTGGCGATTCAAGGCTGCTTGACGTTCGGGACTTCGGGAGTGATCAATCTAGACTCTCGAAACACTCACAAACAGTCTTTACGTCAAGGACGCGACATATACAACATTTTCGTGCGGGTTTTCGGCTTTGAGGACGCTGTTAGTCTTGCTTTCTCGATCGTTGTTCATCTCTAGCAAACACAAATATAAAACAACAAATGTAACCTCCGGATGTAAAGAGTCCGGAGGATAAGTAAAAACAGGTCAATAAAAACTAAATCACCCTGTCAAATCTTGTATTGAATACAAATCTCAGAACTGCATTTGTACAATTAAAATCATTTCCAAGGACGTCATGTAGAGTCGACCGAATGCAAATTAAAAGAGGGCATCTCCATCGGTCTTCAAATTCACAAAGCTATGGCTGACTCTTTGTTTGGGGAAATACTTTCCGTTACAGAAAAAAATGGCATGGCGCGCTTTCAAAGATGTTTACTCAAATTTCCTTGGAAATTCTAGGGCAGACAACTACATCGAACTTGTTCTGGAAACCATGATAAGTGTGGTATGAGAAAATGGGGTGTAATATGTCTGTAAAAATACACCTTTTACATTCTCATTTGGATTTCTTTCCTTCTAACCTTAGACCGGTAAACGACGAGAATGAGGAAAGATTTTATCAAGAAATATCTGAACTGAGAAGGCGATATGAAAGAAGATCATCATAAAGTATGCTTACAGACTACTGTTTGTTCCTTGTAAAAGACATTTCCGGGGTCTAGTTATAAACGGAAGTAATTCAGAAAATTCTTTTAATTGTTAAGTTCAAATTTCGAGATTTTTCTCATTATACACATGAAATATTTTTATTGTTCTTGTGTTTTTTGTGTTTTAAACTATGTAACATCATTTTTGTATCCAGTACACATTTTTCAATTATTATTAGTAGGGCTAGGATTTTGATGACCTATAAATCATTAAAAAATGTCCTAAAAAGAATACATTTATGGCCTAAAAATCTTTCAAAAATGCCCTTAAAAATGCCCCAAAAGTTGATCTTACATTCTAAAATTGGCTTAGTAGGAAAAGGAGTTTTGTGCTACTTAATATTTAGACTAGTAATTAAATTAAATTCTAGTACCAACATTTAAGTTTATTTAATTTTACATCATTTTTTCTAAGTGATACACTTTAACTAATTATTTTACCTGATGTAGTTTTCATGTAGTCCATCACAAGGCCACTCTTATACGGAATTAGCAAATACAGAGGATTCTATATTGAAGGGATGGTTGGACAGATCCATTACGTGGGGTGTACTACGTTAAAAGGGCAATATTTGTGTAGAAAAACGATTAAAATATTATACAAAATAATGGATATTAGCCACCGGCGTAGCTCGGTTGGTTAAGGCGCTTGCCTGCCGATCCGGAGTTGGGCTCGGGAGCGGGTTCGATTCCCGCTTGGGCAGATTATCTGGTTGGGTTTTTTCCGAGGTTTTTCCCAACCGTAAGGCAAATGTCAGGTAATTAATGGCGAATCCTCGGCCTTATCTCACCAAATATCATATCACTATCACCAACTCCATCGACGCTAGTTGGTACAGCGTCGTTAAATAGCGAAGTAAAAAATAAAGGGTATTAATGGAAAAAATATGTAGACAGAATATCAAAGAAAATAAACATTATTTTATATTAATAATGGGGATTTGTGGCCAAAATTAAATGAAAATGCCTCAAAAATGTCCGAATAACACAAAAGATGCTCTTATGAGTTGAAACAGGCAAACAAATGCAAAAAAAATGCCCTAACAAATATGTCTTAAAGCACTCAGTTTATCACATAACATAAATACTAAAGCGGCTGTTTCTGGATTACTAGAAAAAAAATGCAATTTCATCAAAATCCTAGCCCTAATTATGAGGCATTTTGAATCCCTAGTGTGTTGTAATTTTATCAGCAGTAGTGAAAAATAATAAAAAACAATTTTTAAATAAAAAAATTAAATTCACTTTCCTCGAAAAATGGTACGTGACGAGGAAATCTGGATTTTAAATTCAGATTTAGGTCACAGATATTAGTAATATTCATCTATTTTTATTTCGAAGCAAGACAAAAAGTAAAAATTTGTTGTTTAGTGTTACCGGAATAGCAATGCTTTGCTCAGAGGATGGTGTTAGGATTGAGGCAGTTTTTTTCACTGCACTGACAGTACTTTGATCATAGTTTTGTAAATTCACCTGTACATGACATGGATCAGAGTTCTGCAAATTAAATAGTTGTAGATGTATCTGTGATGACTAAGGAGCGGATTCCTATGTAATTAAATATTCTTTTTGCGTGTGAAAAAAACACAATTAACAAAGCTAAAATTCCGAACATGGAGTTTCAAGTTTAAAACCCGAATTTTATTTCACATAAAAACACATGTTTTCACAAAAAAATTATGCAAATACATATTTTCAGGAAATATATTATAAACACATAAATCTTGGAGTTTTTTTACTTAAATAATTTTTTTACAAGAACTTTTAAATATTTTAAAACTAAATCAATTATATCACTCAGAAGTACGTTATCTCTTTAAGAATTCTTGGTTGCTTCGCGTTTCTAAGCGCTGTGTGGTGTATCCGTGATCCATTTTTGTGATAGTATCGCCGCAAGTTCTGAGAACTGCTAGGCAGCATATCAGTGTTATTATTAGAGAATAAATTAACATGAACAAGGAGGAGAGATCTTGCAACACATAATTAGGAATGTTTATTGTTGCTGAAGATGATTTCATTCCACGCTTTGTTTGTGAAACACAACAGATAAGAGCTCGGGTATGAACATTATTTAATTTAAACAAATCTCTCGCCTCTAGCTCATGTCTATCAAGTAAGCCTTACTTAGTAAGGCAATATATCTTGTTGTGATTCCCTGTTATCGGGCTTCGTCAATCGATATCCTTCAAGATATACTAAAAGGTGGTTGTTTAAAAATCGTTTTGGCTTTCCTATCAGCAAATGTAAGCTTTTTGTGTGACACCATAAAAAAACTCGAAACATCCGAAAACCTGTTGTCTGAAACAGTTAGGGAGGTGCGTGCCGTGGGAATTAAACTAGACTCGCTACCAGGTTCAGAAGTACAAGTACTAAGGGACAAATTCCAGAATGTGTTTGGGAAAAACAGTGGATATAAAAAAATGTGTAAAGTTGCTCAAGTATTGGAGGGTGTGCCTGTAGGTGAAATTGACGGTGTTTGTGTTTGTGACATTCCTCTCTTTAAATATGCACGTCTGACGTCCTGTGATGTGGAAAGATCGTTTTCACAGTATAAGTCGTTGTTCAGAGATAATCGGCATGCATTTGTGATGGAGAATTTGGAGATGACCTTTGTTGTTCACTGCAATTCTCGGCCAACTACTAGCACTGGTGAGTACCTAGTAACATTTTTTTTCAAGCTAAGTAAGGTATTTGTCATATATATATAAAAAAATATTTTTAGCAAATATTTTTGTACTTTTTAGCACATAAAAATAAATATATCTAAATTTTTAGCACATAAAAATCCGCTCCCTAGTGATGACTGTAGGACACTTCTACCCAGTTGATAAAAAATATACCCCGTAAAGCTTAGCCCTACATTATGACGTATCTGAATGAATTTATTTCGCATAAGAATAACAGAATGATTACAGAAATTAATATCGTCGGCTTCAAATTATGTCATTACAATTTAGACGGTTCAACATATTAAACTCAGTTACGGACATATTAGCTTATTCTGATTATAAATTAGGCTACTGATTCAGTAACTATCTCCCAGAATCCGTTAACGTTCAACAACGGTCCGCAATCAAGCGTAATTTAATTCCAAGCTTACTCCAATCTGGAAATGAACTCCACCTAGCCAGACTCATATGAGGCAGGTCGATATCTACGCACAATATTGCCCCACGCAACAAGTTTGTGTTGACTCCCTCTAATCTACCTACACATAATGCAGGTTTATTTGTTTCATCAAAATAACGCTTTAGCTATACAATGAAATTAATCCAAATTTGAAAAGGTAAACTATAATAATTCCAGGAATATCTATTATCGAATGTACACATTATAGAGTTGTTCAATGATTTCGCGGCTGAAGAAATTCAGAGATTTAATATACAGGGTGTACCTTAATATGTGGGACCCACGTCATCAGGGAGGATAACACACAGAAACAATGGATAAATGATATATGAACATTTTGTCCATTTGTACCGCGTTTACGAGTTATAGGTACAGTTCTGTTGCAGTAATGATAATTACTTGCAACTTACTTACAAATGGCTTTTAAGGAACCCGAAGGTTCATTGCCGCCCTCACATAAGCCCGCCAGCGGTCCCTATCCTGTGCAAGATTAATCCAGTCTCTATCATCATACCCCACCTCCCTCAAATCCATTTTAATATTATCCTCCCATCTACGTCTCGGCCTCCCTAAAGGTCTTTTTCCCTCCGGTCTCCCAACTAACACTCTATATGCATTTCTGGATTCGCCCATACGTGCTACATGCCCTGCCCATCTCAAACGTCTGGATTTAATGTTCCTAATTATGTCAGGTGAAGAATACAATGCGTGCAGTTCTGTGTGGTGTAACTTTCTCCATTCTCCTGTAACTTCATCCCGCTTAGCCCCAAATATTTTCCTTAGCACCTTATTCTCAAACACCCTGAACCTATGTTCCTCTCTCAGAGTGAGAGTCCAAGTTTCACAACCATACAGAAGAACCGGTAATATAACTGTTTTATAAATTCTAACTTTTAGATTTTTCGACAGCAGACTGGATGATAAGAGCTTCTCAACCGAATAATAACACGCATTTCCCATATTTATTCTGTGTTTAATTTCCTCCCGAGTGTCATTTATATTTGTTACTGTTGCTCCAAGATATTTGAATTTTTTCACCTCTTCGAAGGATAAATCTCCAATTTTTATATTTCCATTTCGTACAATATTCTGGTCACGAGACATAATCATATACTTTGTCTTTTCGGGATTTACTTCCAAACCGATCGCTCTACTTGCTTCAAGTAAAATTTCCGTGTTTTCCCTAATCGTTTGTGTATTTTCTCCTAACATATTCACGTCATCCGCATAGACAAGAAGCTGATGCAACCCGTTCAATTCCAAACCCTGCCTGTTATCCTGAACTTTCCTAATGGCATATTCTAGAGCGAAGTTAAAAAGTAAAGGTGATAGTGCATCTCCTTGCTTTAGCCCGCAGTGAATTGGAAAAGCATCAGATAGAAACTGACCTATACGGACTCTGCTGTATGTTTCACTGAGACACATTTTAATTAATCGAACTAGTTTCTTGGGAATACCAAATTCAATAAAAATATCATATAATACTTCCCTCTTAACCGAGTCATAAGCCTTTTTGAAATCTATGAATAACTGATGTACTGTACCCTTATACTCCCATTTTTTCTCCATTATCTGTCGAATACAAAAAATCTGATCAATAGTCGATACAGTAATAATACAGTAATGATACAAGGCTTAACAGAACACGAAATGCTCAAAAGACCCCCTGGGTCTTGAATGTAAGCATACAGTCGTCTTTATTTTATAAAAGTCTGTACTGTTCATATTTTATGGGAGGCCTGTAGACGAGCAGATGCCATCAGTTATGTGCAAGGTTATCGTCTCTTACTATTCTCTATGACTGTAGCAATGACAGATAATGGTATATCATCAATAGTCTAAAATGTTGCCAAATGTAAACTTAATTTTTTTTTTAATTTTATTGGGTTATTTTACGACGCTGTATCAACATCTAGGTTATTTAGCGTCTGAATGAAATGAAGGTGATAATGCCGGTGAAATGAGTCCGGGGTCCAGCATCGAAAGTTACCCAGCATTTGCTCGTATTGGGTTGAGGGAAAACCCCGGAAAAAACCTCAACCAGGTAACTTGTCCCGACCGGGAATCGAACCCTGGCCACCTGGTTTCGCAGCCAGACGCGCTGACCGTTACTCCACAGGTGTGGACGTTAACTTAAAATGAAAGCAGAATAACATAACCTTTACAATAATTTGTCCACACATAACAGTAGTATTTTGATGGTGGCGGCAGTAAACACAGGGACATCATTTTATTTTTACTTTCATTTTTATTGTACCTCAGTTTTTTAATGTACTTCACTCCCACCCCCTCTACTAGTAAACTTCCAAACGTTCTCCACATAGAACCAAGCGTATACAGTCAAAGTCGCCTTACGGTCATAGTAAACACAAACAGTACTGAAATAGTGCGTATAATACGTTCCAGAAATATGTTCGCGTTTTCCAGTGACGAAAGAGTTTTCAATATGGAATCATGTTCTCTCACAGATACTGTCGTCCGTTTGCCTGTGTCGCATCCTCGTTTCCGCCATTCGCTTCTGCTCGCTCCTCTGTAAAGGCTAGTGGCTGGGCTGTCTTAGCTCTTTTCTGAAAACATTAATTTCTGTTAGGAATTGGATGTCCTCGTTAATTAATTGTCACGTGATTTTCCTCCTTTCTACGACCCTGCGACAAAACCACTTGTTTAAGTAATTTTATCTTTTCGGATCGGGCAGAAGTGAATATTGAATTTACAGTACGTAAGGTAATCTTTTATAGAGCAGGTACAGAATTATTTCAACACGAGTTACTAGTACGAAGGACGAAACTGGGAATTGAAATTGGGAAACATATTCTATAGTACGATAATATGCACAAAAGAACTGAAGCCTGTATCGAAATGATCGGCCACCATTTAAAAAATTGTGTTTAAATATCCATATTATATTTATTTTTTAATTTAACTTCATTCTCTATATTGTATGCTAATGTGCTGCAGATAGTATAATATACACTGCATAATGAATACCTTCGAATGGATAGCTCAATTCCTAAGTAAAAACACTTACTCTCAATACAGTAGGCCTACTGTATTTTGATTAAAGAAAAACCCAATGAAAATTATCAAACACAAAATCGGGATATTTCCTAGTTTAAGTAAATGGATGAACTACTTTTCTTCCCTCCTATACCCAGTAAAGTGATTTGTTTGTATCATTGAAATCCAGTCGTGAAAAGGGGTAGAAAACGGTGTTTCCGGTTCTCAACCGTTAATCCAAAGGTATAGCCAGGTTAATATTAGAAATGTTAGTAAAAATAAAATGATGTATTTATACTTGTTGTAGTGGTAGTGGTGGCGGTGGCGGTGGCTGCCACGGCGGTGGCGGTTTCTTCTGCGTCGAAATAAAAAATATGGGTGAGAAATGGTCAGAAAATTTTTCTTGGAGCTTCCTATCAGGAACAAGATTTTTACCTGTCATATGTCTACAACACAGCTTTACTTTCCTCCCCGAGGAAGTAATGGTAAGATTTTTAACGAGTTAGCCTATTTTCCGTGGATGACAAATGTACCATTAGATCAATAGTGGTAGTGAACAGACGCTATGTATGCATGAACGAACACAGTAACGTTCTAGCTTGTGGTATCTGTACATTCTGTTTGTTGATGTTTTGCAATAAAGACGGAAAACATGAAGAAACTAAGGTAACCGGGGGTAATAAGGCCCACCTAAGGAATAAAACGTTCTTTCTTTGAAATAGAGACGTTCAGCAATTTTTAAATAATGCAATAGCATACTTTTATAGTTATCCTATAATATATTACTTACTTACTTACAAATGGCTTTTAAGGAACCCGAAGGTTCATTGCCGCCCTCACATAAGCCCGCCATCGGTCCCTATCCTGTGCAAGATTTATCCAATCTCTATCATCATATCCCACCTCCCTCAAATCCATTTTAATATTATCCTCCCATCTACGTCTCGGCCTCCCTGAAGGTCTTTTTCCCTCCGGTCTCCCAACTAACACTCTATATGCATTTCTGGATTCGCCCATACGTGCTACATGCCCTGCCCATCTCAAACGTCTGGATTTAATGTTCCTAATTATGTCAGGTGAAGAATACAATGCGTGCAGTTCTTCGTTGTGTAACTTACTCCATTCGCCTGTAATTTCATCCCGCTTAGGACCAAATATTTTCCTAAGCACCTTATTCTCAAACACCCTTAACCTATGTTCCTCTCTCAGAGTGAGAGTCCAAGTTTCACAACCATACAGAACAACCGGTAACATAACTGTTTTATAAATTCTAACTTTCAGGTTTTTGGACAGCAGATTGGATGATAAGAGCTTCTCAACCCCTATAATATATTACTTGAAATAAATATTCAAACATACACACAAATGCTGTGAGCAATGAAAATTAACATCATGTCACTGGGCCTTATATCCTGCTGTGACAGATAATAAGGTCCACAATAAAGAATACAAGTATTGAACACGATTTGGGCGTACAAAGTCTTCAGGTTTTTCCTCAGTGAGACCTACACATTCATCGTGCACCCACCATTCACAAGGGACACACACATGTATATCTACAACAATTCTCTTCGCAGACAGAACACATCCGCATCCCCTGGATGTTTGCAAATCCTGAAGTTGATGGTTCATCCAATGCTCTTTCTGCATTAGGAATTACCAGTCTTTGGTTTGTTTCATTTCTTGCAAAAAAGATTGTGCTTCAGAGTTTGAACTTTATAGTTCAGGAACTTCTATGAACTTGTGGGCGTTTCCACGAATTTATTTCATGGGCCTTACATCCTGCTGTGTTACTTCGCGCCAATTTTACTTTATGGAGTGCTCATATGCTCATTAGCGAAAGTTTCACGGTAGCCACAAACTTCTTAATGTTCACACAATAACGTGCATTTAATATTATATTAATAACACACAGTAAAACGATTAAATACCAACTTACATTTTTCAAATTTTATAATGAAAGCAGAAATAATCACACATAATTTGTTGTCACCAGTCAGCTACAAACAAGAACGATAATCTAATTTCTTTATATCTCACTCGAATACAAGAAGAAATAGGTCTTAAGAGCTGTTGCTCTCTTTTGCAAAAGTGTAGAACTAATGGCAAAACTAGGTTGTGGGCCTTATAACATGCTGGGCCTTAATACCCCCAGATACCTTACTATTATATCACAGTCTAGTATATACAGTCATGAAGCTCAATACGTAGGAAATATGCATCCACAGATAGTTGCTAACCACTAGGATCGCTACTATCGCCTCATCACATACAATGTGAAACAGTATCTGCACAGTCTATTGTTCCTAGTCCCCTCATCAACTGAAGCTTCGTGACTGTAATACTACACTGTGATTATATCTCATTTAAATATAACTACAATATCAAATTCATCAAATGAGCATACTAAACACCATATCACGTTTGACGAATGAATTGTAACTTCAAAATTTCGTGAAATAAAATTAAAACAATCAGCTTTAAAGAAGTACAAACAGAAACAATAACAACAGTAACAGAATTAAGAGCATTTCACCAGAAAAGAATCAAGTTTACTGCGATGGAAAGGCATAAAAAGACTTCAGCAGTCTCCATGACAAACAAGTGAAGAACGTGGACGAATATTTTATGAGCAAACAGTTTCACAATACCTACTATAACAAAAGAAAGTGGTGGTTGCATATCGCCCGATTTACATAATGCTAAAATGCAATTCAGGAAGTCTTCAAACAAAGAAGAGCAAATTTTGAATAATTCCTTAAGGAAAACTTTGTGGCAGACATCTAACGATATCAGCTAAAGGTATGTAGTCATGGAAGCGATGAATAAATGGCTCTCTGAGGAGAATTTTGTTCAAAGAAGCGGTGGGGTTTGTGAATGCTAATCAAGAGCAAATTCTGCCGAAATGACGTATTGAAGAAATCTGGTGAAAATGTCACTGTAGAAAATAGTAATATGCGTTACAAGAGCGGTATGTTGACGTTTTCATGTTCGAGGAAAAGATTGAAAAAGCGAAACGGAGTTGAGCTTTTTTAATTTCCGAGAACATGAAAACAAACATACCGCTCGTGTATCGTACATTATTTTGTGCGAAGATCGTTTATTACATACCTGAAAGACGAATTTCTAATTAGTTGCAATGAAATCTCCATCTTGGTTTCTGTTCAATGACGGCAAATTTGTAAAACAAAAATATCTATCTTCAACATTGTTGCTTTAAAATGTTTTCTGTGTTTACTATACTCCAGCAAGCCGTGATATACGTCTGTCTTTTTTTTTCCCCAGTCTATAAATGCGAGCTTAAAACAAACGGTAAGGTTATGTAATGATTTATTTTTCATTTTAATATTTTAACAATATTATTTATATAACATATTGCAGTAATAACATCGGCATCTGGAGTATTGTTGATTTTTTCACGGCTTCCTTAATGTTACTTGTATCAGGAATGCAATAGCTTTCGTGGAGTAGTAGACTTTACTTAATTTTTGCAAATATTTAAAAACAATAATTAACAGTGCAATTTAGGTGAAATTGCAGTGGTGAGTTTCCAATTTATAATTATTACTATGTTAAACGTCTCTAAAAATAATATGTTAAAAGCCTAAAGCAGTAAAATGAATGTCGCGCTTAAGCGGTAAGAAGAGGAAAATTGTCATGTGTGTTACGTTGGGAATACTGAATGTGGTATTTCACACTTACCGCGTATTGGTTCTGTGCGGAAAACAAGCAAATACGCACGATCTCGCACAAAATATTTTGAATTATTAAATATTTAACTTTCGGCTCCAAGAGACATTCTTCAAGAAACAAGTTGATAATTTGAGGTGGTAACCGTCAGTTTACCACGGTAAGAATATTTACTATGAATATGAGTCCGATTTTCAACTGTTTCAAAGTTGTTATCGTCGTTTGTCAATGAAAACAGAGTAGAGCGGGAAATTAACGTTCTACTCTCTCGGACGTTTACTGTAATACTAATCCGTTTCTGCAAACGAGAAATAATCAGGACTTCACCCCTTCCTTCAGTTTTACGGTTAATGAACTGAATGTTATCCGGGTTGCGTTCAGTAAGGATTCGGCGCAAATTGTTTTCTGCCCATCTCTGGCTTAGTGAGTCGAAATAAGTCGTGGTCTAAGGGAGGCATCATGGTTAGAACTCGCGTTACGGATGTGCTCTGGTTCGAGCCCTCACGGGGGGGGGGCAATCAACGATCCAACAGCGTTATGTCTCTTGTTGGTAAGCTTTCTCTTGAAATTTCGACCAACATTGTGATTTGGGGAACTACGATAAATAGCAGCAAGATCCGGTAACGAAAGCAGCTATAACAGCTGAAGGGATCATCGTGCTTACTACACGGTACCTTCTTTCTTGTTGGATGATCGTTCACCTCTGTCGAGACATGCGGACGTGGGGCCAGCAGTCGGCTGGTCGTCCTTGACCCTTCATGGGTTGTGCCGTCACAAATGGCATCTTAAACGATTTAAATTGTAAATTTGTTAAATATTAAGAATACAAAATACTAGAAAAATCCGCCCGACAAGGAAATTTTAATTATTTCTTTCTTTAGCAAAGACAACGGAATAACATGTGAGTTAGCACATTCTCCCAACAATTATATCAAATCTAAGTATAGATTCAAATATATCAAAATATATTATTCTTAAGATATGAATGGGTAAACATTTCGGAGAATGACAAATTTATAAACAGTTTTCCGGGGCCTGTTTCGTAATATTAAGCTATATGTTTATCCCAAAAGTTTTATTTGATCAATGATAACACCTCAATATTTCATTTGTGAAGTTTCTTCCAAATATGGACAATTTACAATTTCTAGGACATGAACACTCTATTTGTGTGTGTGTGTGTGTGTGTGTGTGCGCTCGTCCTGCGTGTTTGTTTTTTGTGTGTTTGTATTTATTTATTTATTTATTTATTTATTTATTTATTTATTTATCTATCTATTTTTATTTATTTACTCATTTTTAATTTTTTATCTATTTTTATTTATTTATTTCAGTTATTTATTTATTTATCTATTTTTTTATTTATTTACCTATTTTTTAATTTGTTTAGCTATTTTTATTTCTTGATTTATCTACCTACCTACCTACCTGTCTGTCTGTCTGTCTGTCTGTCTGTCTGTCTGTCTGTCTGTCTGTCTGTCTGTCTGTCTGTCTGTCTGTCTGTCTGTCTGTCTATCTATCTATCTATCTATCTATCTATCTATCTATCTATCTATCTATCTATCTATCTATCTATCTATCTATCTATCTATCTATCTATCTATCTATCTATCTATCTATCTATCTATCTATCTATCTATCTATCTATCTATTTTTATTTGCCTATTTTTTAATTTTTATCTATTCCTATTTATTTATTTATTCATCTATCTATCTATTTTTATTTATTTACCTATTTTTTAATTTTTTATCTATTTTTATTTATTTATCTATCTATTTAATTATTTTGATTTATTAAAGTATTTTTTAATTTTTTATATATTTTTATTTATCTATTTATTTATCTATCTATTTATCTATTTTTACTTATTTATCTATTTTTTTATTTATTTACCTGTTTTTTAATTTTTTAGCTATTTTATTTTTTTATTTACCTATCTATCTATTTTTTTATTTACCTATTTTTTAATTTTTATCCATTTTTATTTATTTATTTGATTGATAGATAGATAGATAGATAGATAGATAGATGGATGGATGGATGGATGGATGGATGGATGGATGGATGGATGGATGGATGGATGGATGGATGGATGGATGGATGGATGGATGGATGGATGGATGGATGGATGGATGGATGGATGGATGGATGGATGGATGGATGGATGGATGGATGGATGGATGGATGGATGGATGGATGGATGGATAGATAGATAGATAGATAGATAGATAGATAGATAGATAGATAGATAGATAGATAGATAGATAGATAGATAGATAGATAGATAGATAGATAGATAGAACTTTATTGTCGATGGCATAATGTATGCATAGACATGGTCAAATATATACTATTACAATTTAATGTAAAATAAGTCAAATATAAAAAAAAAAAAAAAACATTATTCATTTCAATGTCCCATGCGTGCATCCTCAAGACTGTAGGGACACAATTTTATTAATTTCGTTTTTATATAATTCTTAAATTTCAGAGAATTTTTTGTATATTTGATGTCATCAGGCAAACTGTTGTATATTTTGATACCAAAGACCATATATGTTCTACTAGTGTTTGTAAGGTGGTGAACTGGAATAGTTAAACTATTTTTGTTACGAGTGTCGTAGGTATGGAAATCACAATATTGATGAAAATCAGACAGATTTTTATAAATTATTAGTAAAACATAAAAAATGTATAAACCATAAACAGTAAGAATATTATATTGTAAAAAATGTTCCCTACAAGAGGTTCTACTGTCAACGCCCGCTATGCATCTGACAATACGCTTTTGAGCAATAAATATATCATTCAGCATGGTTCCAGATCCCCAAAAACAAATACCATATGAAAGCCTTGACTCGACGTGTGCGAAATAATAAGACATTAATACATCGTGATTTATTCATCTATCTATTTATCTATTTTTATTTATTTACCTATTTTTTAATTTTTTATCAATTTATATTTATTTATCTATGTATTTAACTATTTTTATTTATTCACATATTTTTTAATTCGTTATCTATTTTTATTTATCCATTTTTTATTTATTCACCTATTTTTTAATTTTTTATCTATTTTTATTTACCTATCTATTTATCTCTCTATTTATCTATTTTTATTTATTTACCTGTTTTTTTAATTTTTTATCTATTTTTATTTATTCATTTATTCATCTATCTATTTATCTATATTTATTTATTTATCTATTTTTTAATTTTTTATCTTTTTTATTTATCCACTTTTTATTTATTCACCTATTTTTCAATTTTTTTATATATTTTTATTTATCTATTTATTTATCTATTTATCTATTTTTATTTATTTATCTATTTTTTATTTACTCGCCTATTTTTTATTTTTTTATCTATTTTTATTTATCATTCATTTATTTCACGAGGGCTGGATTCGGGATGGATCCTTGCATTTAGGTAGTTTTGACTTATTGTGCGCCCTGTAAGCGATTGTCCAAGGTCGATGGATGGCCGAGGTGGCATTGATGAATTCGACGCTGACAGGCGCGACAGCATTCCTAGGTCCTGGAGATAAGGTCCTATCGGTTACTGACGGACCCAAACCCATTACCCGGATCCCCAAGTCCTTAGAACCTATATCAGCATCGGAAACCCGTAATAACCCCAGACATCACCCAGCCTATTTTTACTATTACAGGAAATATTAAATGAGAGAGATGAAATGAGGGAGACCCTATTTCAAGCATTTTTCATTTTAAAAATTTCACTCCCAAAATAAAAAGAAAAAATCAAATGTGAAAAGTGTTTCTAGGTACAACAGTCTCTCCTAGTAGTTGTAGCTGGTTTAGGAAATTATCACGAAATTATTATTATTATTATTATTATTATTATTATTATTATTATTATTATTATTATTATAACACCATATCACACTCTCCATTCCTAAACACAGAACATCCTTCTACTCTTCATTTTTCACCGACTCTCCAGCTCATCTCTGGAACTCTCTACCACAACATGTCAGAGACTGTCGGACATTGTCTAGTTTAAAAAATAAATTAAAATTGCACTTTTTGAATTAGATTCCTTTCACTTATAACCCCTTTTCTCTGCCATAGTTTTGTAAAAATATAGGCTATATATTTCTTTTTTCTTTCCTTTCCCCTTTATGTTCTCTTTATCAGCCGATGAATTTATGATCATAGCCTTTTTATCGTGAATTTTATTTAATTTTCGTATTTCTTTTCTTTTTTATTATTATTACTATTCTATTACATTCCATTTCGATATATTCTTCCTTACGTTTTTCCATATTAACCATTTGTACTAAATGAGTTGCTTTCACTATATTCCAATGAATTTTTACTTTCTTTTTTTTCTATTATGGTATTATTTTCATGTTGCTTAGTGATAAATTAGTTGTGATATTTGTAATACAACATAAATAATAATAATAATAATAATAATAATAATAATAATAATAATAATAAAAAGATCTCGTAGCAGAATATATATAAAAAAAGAAAACTGCCATTTTATATCTAAAAACGCTATTGAATAATTTATTTCACACTCTACTGTAAATTTCAGGCTTTCGTGTAATTTATTAAACAAGTGTACAATTATATTATCTATTGATTTATTTTCATAAATTATAAGTTTGTCATCTACAAATCAATGAAAGTCTTTTATGTTATGGTTATTTAGGATGTCACTGATAGTATTATCTTCTATGTTTTGTAGGAAGATATCGGTTTGAATTCCAGATAATGGATTACCCAGTGCTAGGCCAACATTCTGCTTATATAATTTTTGATCGAAGTGAAGTAATTTTGTGAAGTAACAGTATTTATTAGATTTAATTTTTGTTGGATTTTATTCAATGGTATTTGAAGGTTAATTAATTTTGCGTCTATAATATTTATAGTTTTTTGAAGTGTGATATTTGTATATAGGTTTTCTATGTCAAGGGACATCACTTTTGAATTTGGGTTAATATTCAGTTTGACTAGATTATCCATTATAAGTCTCGTGTTGTTTATTGTATATTGATTTTGTAATTGTAAGGTTTGTTTTAACAATTTGTTAAGAGGAAATAAATTTAAAAAAAAGTGTCGATTTTATTACGCTATTATTATTATTATTATTATTATTATTATTATTATTATTATTATTATTATTATTATTATTTTTTTGTAATATGTTATTATTCTGTTCTTTAACTTTTTGTTAAATTTTAACTGCTTGTATACTTCGTGACCTGGTAGAGTGTAAGAGAAGGCCCTACGGCATTAACTCTAGCAGTATAAATAAAGAATTATTATTATTATTATTATTATTATTATTATTATTATTATTATTTTCGGAGGGCACAAACTCAAAACCCAGCTGTAGATATTCATACACCGAATGAGAATACGTCTCCAGATTTCAGCTGACGCTGCTGCTGGCATTTGACCGCGGTATTCCGTTCCTAATATCCGAATAAGTCGCGGGAACAAAGAAGTGTTCCGTCAACAATGGGGGGGTTGGGGGTATTCCGGGGCTCCTCCCAGCGTGGCAGAGTCCTGGTCCGCCCGGCGGCCGAGTGGCCCGCTCTCACTATTGATCGGGAAAGTCGGTCCGTCCGTCCGTCCGTCCGCCCAGCAGCCGGGGCCCCAGAGACAGGGGGTGCACGTGCGACCATGTGGGCACTAATCGCCCTCCCTGCATGCCTGCAGCCAACCCTTCCGATACCCGGGCTCGTCGTGGCCCCTGCTCCATCCCTTTTTAAAAATCTTTCTTTGCTATCGTTTTCTTTTGTCTGATCTGTGAGCAATGATGACTGCGGTAAGAGAAATGTAAACCGAACAAGAAATATTTCTTTCTCAATGTTGTATCCGCCTTGGAAAGGATGGCATAAATAAATCAGTATTTTGAGAAATTCCATAATTCAGATTTTTAAAAATTGAGTTTATTGATAATTTATGTTCGTGGAGTGCCTAAAATGATAAGGGATTCACTACTTTTACGATATTATATAGTTTTCCAACAATTTAAACCCTAAATCATGTAATAAAAAAGGACAACATACAAAACTATACCAAATTTCTAAGACTTTTTATAGACTCCTGTTTAACATGGGAAAAACATATCGAATATATATGCATAAAATTATCAAGACTTATATTTATTTCATTAGGTTATTTTACGACGCTTTATCAACAGCTTAGGTTATTTAGCGTCTGAATGAGATGAAGACGATAATGCCGGTGAAATGAGTCCGGGGTCCAACACCGAAAGTTACCCAGCATTTGCTCATATTGGGTTGAGGGAAACCCCCGGAAAAACCTCAACCAGGCAACTTTGTCCCGACCGGGAATCGAACCCGGGCCACCTGGTTTCACGGCTAGACGCTCTAACCGTTACTCCACAGGTGTGGACTCAAAGAGTTATATATTTATTAAAGAAATTAGTGACTTGCGTTTCTCAAAATTATTTAAGATGTGCCTACTTTTCATTCTTTCAGTCGATAATTCGGTATGCTTTAATTTTCTGGGGAAATGGTAGGAAAATTGGGAGTAAGCCATTAGAATGCTATGTCAATCAAACTATCTTGAACATTGTCTACCTCTTTTCAAACAATCACAGATATTAACTGTCATAAATTTATATACGACCTAGTCCTTTACACTCGACAAAATATAGACAATTACTCATTAATAGCCAATATACATGATCATGAAATTAGAAATAGTGAACAAATTAATATTCCATATTGTAGGTTACATAAAACTAGTACAAATTTTTCTGTCATGGGATGAAATTATATAATAAGCTTCCCAGTCAATATTATAAGTTACCAACCAATAGTTTCAAAGCTAGAGTTTATAATTGGCTTTTAATTAAACCTTTCTACTTTGTAGACGAGTTTCTTAACATAAATTCATACGAAGTTGTTTCTTAATAAATAAAGTTATTTAGATTGGTTACAATATAAGAGTGAAGAGTTTTCATTAATTTTAGAGTTTCAAAATGTTTTGTGTTTTCATTCTAATTACTGTTTTTAATTATATGTTTATTTTCAAATGTATGTATTTTTGTGACGAAGCCTATCACTATGTTTAATGGCTTAATAAATTGAATTGAATTGAATCTCATTTATAAAAGTTCTTTAAAGTAGATAATTGCCTTAAAATGAGCCTGATGATGATGATGATGATGATGATGATGATGATGATGGTGATGATCAATTATCTTTGAAAGCATGTAGCGATTTTTTCTTACGTTAACATTCTTCTTTCAATATTCTGCTTGAAAGCTGAGATAAGATGTTGCCTAATAATTTCTGTTCTTCCAAGGACTGATAAATCTAAGCAAGCATTCTTATGAGCAATAGATTCCTCATGCTGCTTAATTTTCCGTGTCAAATGGCTTAAATCTGACACACCAGTGCAAGTCCAGCTCGTATCTTTACCCTTAACAAATAGCAGGAACTAGAAACAAAATAATTTATTTGTACATTCACAAAATTCATTTCTTGAAAAACCAGAAACCATTAAAGTCCGTAAATCCAGCTGTTTCTTTCATATTTTTTTTACGTTACAGGACTTCAGCTTGTTTGTTTGCTTTAAATCGAGTTGAGATAACTGCCTTCCAAGTTTCTTTATTTTATACTTATCTTCCAAGATTAAAACTGAAAAATTTGTTTGTAAAAGATATCGAACACTATTCATTTCTTTAGAAACGAACACTGATCACACAGATGAATATATCAAGACTAAAAACCAAGAAAGACTAAAAGGACATTTAAAGGATTGTAAGAAACCATTAATAAACACAACAATCAATAACACACACGTACACGTGCTAAAAGCGTGATCTCAGTTACAGATTGGAGCTAACTTCCGGATTGCATCACGAGTCTTTCGCTTGTCGGCTGTCTCACGATCACGTGACTACAGCAGCGCTGGTCCAAACACCAGCGCAACCACACGTTTGTCATGCAGCATTTCCCCTTGCCTCTCGCCCCGCACGCAAGTCCAGAAGCTGGCTCGGCGAGATTCGGGAGCTTACAAGCATGTAGGTATTCAATCTCTGCGGTTCATAGGTTTTCATGCTACAAAAAACATCAGAGACGACAGATGGGGAAGAAACAAAGAATGATAGTGTAAATTATAAATAAGTTTATTTAAACAATCAAATTGTTTTTCCTTCTTTTCCTGGAGATTCTCTGAACCACTAAACGCATCGGACGCACCGCCACTGGGGATAGATATATCATTTTATAGAAAAATACCGCAAGTCAAACGGTATTTCTGTTGTGATGTGTGCGCTTGAAAATTAGGTTTCGTGGAGAAGGCCCATAAGTCAGTGACCAGGCTGACACAGAATGAACAAAACTATAGCCTAAGCTGTTGCCTTTATCTTATGTCTGAATTTTGGACTTGTTAGAATAATGTTGTTGCATTTTGTGTAATTTATTTATTTATTTATTTTTTTAAATTTAAATATACAGAATAAATAATATAATTACAAAACAAACAAGAGAAATAGAAATAAAATAATACAAGCAATATAAAAAGAAGATACGGTAGTATTAACAAAATTTGAGACCGAATGAGCAGCGCTCGTGCTCGGTTGCAGTTCAGATATAATATTAAAATAAAAAATAATAATAGTAAATAAGTAAAACAAAATAGGAACGAAAATATAATTACAGCGGCAATGGAATTATATAATATAATATTAACACTAGAGAAGAATAATATCGCACGTGAAAAGTAGGACTAATATATATTTCAAAATTATAGAATACAAATATAATATAGGTTGATTAATTCACACACAAAGGCTATAAATTTATTTAATCAAATTGAAGATATTAACACGTTTCTAATTTTCTTGTTATATGTTAGTGGGTTACATGTTAGAAGTTCTGGGTGTAATTTAGTTAAAGCATTGTACAACCGAGGGCCAAAATTTATGCTATGCTTTAGACCAGCAGATGTGAGACATTTAGGTTCTATTAATGTTGAATTAATATTTCGTCTTGTGTCATAATTGTGTGTCTGTAATAAAAACTTATTACGATTTTTATGATAAAATTTTAACAGAGTATACTTATAAATTTGTCCAATATTAAATACATTAAATTCAGAATAAATTAATTTAGTTGGATAATCGAAACGTTTCTTCAAACAAATTTTAATTATTCGTTTTTGTAGTAAATTTAACGGGCTAAGATTAATTTTTGTACTTCCACCCCAAACAATTATACCATACTGAATGATAGACTAAATAATGGCCAAATAAACATTTCGTAGAACTCTATTGGGTAAGTAGCATCGAAGATTAACGAATTTATAAATTGTTTTACGAAGCCTCTTACAAAGATAAGTAATGTGATGAGGCCATTTTAAATTCTGATCAATAATGATACCCAGATATTTGACATACGTGGCTTCTTTCAATGGTGGACATTTACAACTTTTGGGATCTAAACAATTTTCACTGTGTATTATTAGTCTATATTTATCGCTAAACTTTAAATTTTAAACACAGGCAGCTGTTAACGAAAAAGGAACTAAAGTTGATTTAGATATATTTAAAGAAAGTAAGTTGGAATTAAGCAATTTTTTAACAATGTTAGCACCTATATTAGCATTTCTATATGCTTCCTGCCAAGAAAACCCACTGAAAATAACTACTGTATCATCCGCATATGAATATATAGATCCATTAAATTTTTCTAAATTTATATTTAGCAGATCATTAACATATATTAGAAATAAAATAGGTCCCAAAATTGTTCCATGCGGTACACCTATATCAATATATTTCTATTATAGTATTAGATTATTTCACGCAGAATTTATTAGTCATGTCCTTAATGGCATTTCTTACAGGTTAGAATAAAATTTGTTCATATGAAGCAAAAATTATGAAGTAAGCTTCGAAATACTGGTTTTGAGAATCATATTCCTATTATTTTTTAAACAAATTTTCAATTATTTCATGAAATAAATAGATTATTTTTTTCAAGCGTTACCGGTTTTTGAGAAACCCCATAAGTAAAACATTTTCAAACACGAATATTGAGTCATATTCTGTTCATAAAATATTCTTTTGCTTACAGACATATTCGTTATGTTTTTACCAACATTTCCTACTTCAAAATATTCCAATTTTTAACTCATGAATTTCTTTCAAACAATTATTTTGTGTTTCCCCAAAACTTTGTATTTCGTGAATTAAGGGGATCCTAAAAAATACCGATTCAATTACCATTGCAATTATTTTAATAAGTAACAGTTTAGACCAGTGGTCGACAAAGATTACGTCACATAAAATGCAGCCTGCAATATACAGCAAAGGGGAAGTTAGAAGGGGGAGTATATCAAGACTGCTTAACGTTGAATGAACAAGCGATGGCTAAGGGGAGGCCGATCATGCCTTACCCCACCGCCCTGCTGAGTACAGTTATTGAATGACGTCAAAATACAGTTCCTCTGGAGAAATACGTATAAAGGAACGCTATACCGGAATTACTAACTTACACATTTTTTAAACTGGATTCACGAGGTTTTTATCATTGCTATATCGGGTTAATAATAACACATGAAGAGTTCGCAGGAAAAACGATGAATGTCACATTTCTGTTAAGGATTAGATAATGATCTAATTGAGTCTATAACTGCAAGATGTAGTGCTGTTTCTATAGAAAATAAAGGAAAGGATTACTGTATTCGTAGTGATAATTCTCCTTTTTACCATAAGAAGAACACTAAAGTTCGTAGTGATCCATTGAATTAGATAATTACATCAACCTTAACAAAACTGTGACATTCATCGTTTTTCCCGCGAACTCTTCACATGTATAAAATTTCATTCCAATATGATGAGTGATTTGCATTTTATTTTTAGTTTAACAAAATGTTGTATCGCTTTATACAGGGTGTAACAACTTTAATGTTTAGAATTTCTGGAACATGTTCCCTGACACATTCTACGCTGATTAAACCTAACATATCTATATCCGAAATTGAGAGGTTACAGAGATAACAGAGCTGGAAAAATAGAACTTCTTGCAGCTCCAAGCATTATACCGTTTATACAAGGCCTATTTTATGGCATTACTAAGTAGAGATACATAAGAAACATCTAAAAAGCAGTGAATGAAGGAAATTTTACTTTTAAGAGAAATTAAATTAAAATTGTTTAGGTTGCTAAGTAAACGAAACAGACAACAGTTTAAAATAACAGTTGTAAGAAAAATAAACCGTATTGTGACTAGTCTTTTTATTGAGTTTTGACCATTAAAACATGATTTTTGTGTACACACATCAGGAATATGTCGACATAGTTTATGTGTGATGGCAATGCAACAGCAGCTGTTTTGGCATATCAAGCACGGTTCCCAAATCGTAGGATTCCTAGTGCACAGGTATTTTCACGGGCCTATTGGCAAATTTCAAGAAGTACAGTGTTTGGAATCTTAAGGACATTTTTTTTCAACTTTGCACTGCTTCTTTCATACTCACAAGTAGTTGATATTAAAATGTAATATGGTACTAATAAAAATAATGACATAGACATGTCACTTTCGGAAATTGGTGTTACTTCTTTAAAATTAAACTCAAAAATTTAACTTTGGGGTACAAATACTCCAAACCTATAGAACTTTGGATATAGGTATGTTAGGTTTAATCGACGTAGAACGTGTCAGGGAACATGTTCCAGAAATTCTAAACATTAAAGTTGTTACACCCTGTATAATAAGGTCCTTGCACCATAATTTTTTTTTAAATTTGAAACACAGAAATAAAAATTTTAGATCTTGGAGTTTTAAATTAACTTTCTTAAGCGGTAGGATACTGTTTGTAGTTTGGTACTTACAAGCATACATTCTCATGGGGTCAGATAAAAAAGTTAATTTATTTTCTTCAACTATGTTAATAATATCAAAGAAGTGCTTACGCAAATATTGGCTACTCAAGCGTATTTACGGGGGCTGCCTAGAAAGTAAGTTTGCCTGTGGTCGTTTATAGAAAAAAAAAAAAAACAAAATTTGATGGAAAAATTTATTGGAACAGATATAGCAATTGCTGAATTATTTTTCAACATATTCCCTAACTGAACTGAGACATTTGTCATACCGAGGAATCAACAGAGAGGTGCAGACGGTTGTCACACATTCGTCCCGAACCCAGCACAAAACACAGGGATATAAAGTTGATCCCAAGATGTTACAAATCTCTTAATACCGGTAGGGAATATGTTCAAAACAGCTCAACAATTGCTGTATCTGTATCAATAAATTTTTCCATGGAACTATGTTTTTTTTTTTCTGCAATCGACTCCAAGGAAACTTACTTTCTCGACGGCCTTCGTAATTGTTCTCGAGTGGCCAAAATTTGTATAAGCAATTGTTTTGACATAAACATGGTGGAATAAAAAAGATCATTTTTTTACATGCCCCCATGAGGATGTTTGCTTGTTAGCTATGTTAATCAGCTTCATTTTGGTGCAAGAATGATGAAAATGCTGTAAAACCACAGTCTAGTGTGTACAGTCACGAAGCTTGAGTTGTGAGGGTGCTAGGAACAATACACTGTGCCGGTACTATTTTGCATTGTCTGTAATGAGGCGATATTAGCGATTCTAGTGGTTAGCAACTATCTATGGATGCATATTTACTACGTATTGAGCTTCGTGACTGTATATACTAGACTGTGGAAAAACTGAACATGGAGAAAAATAATCTACATTCTGAGGGTATGTAAAATTGTAAGCAATCACATAGATCCTGTTTGTATGAAACATAATATAGTCAAACTCTAGCGCCAAATTTGAATTGTTATTACACGAAAAATATAATATAAAATTGACATAATGTGACGGATTGGTACTTGCAGAACTGCGCTTCAATTTTAAAGAAAGGGTGCTTCCGGTCAATAAAAAACTTAACTAATTAATTAACCAAATATCATAGAGACAAAACTGATATATTTTTGGAAACTAGGAAGTTCAAGCTTTCAGATGACATAAAATAAAAAAAAATCAATTTTTAAAGAAAATAAAAAATTAAGGTTAGATGAGTACCTTAAATGTTTAAAAATGATCTTTATTTTTTTATTTATTTATTTAACCTGGTAGAGATAAGGCCATCAGGCCTTCTCTTCCCCTCTACCAGGAGATTACAACTACAATATTAAGAATAAAATCACAATTATAATTACAATTAATATTAAATTTACAGATACAATAAAAATCAAAGTACTAAAAGATTAACTGATTAATTAAAGCTAGACAGTTTATTGTAAAAGTTAAGAGAGAAGCATTTCTTTTATTGATTAAGTACAAATTAAACCTACTCTACGCAGTAAGAAAATGCTTAATAAGCTTGCTTTTGAACGCTACTAAATTCCGACAGTCTCTGATGTCACTGGGTAGGGTATTCGACAAGCGCGAGAGCGAGATTGTGTATGATGATGAATACGATGATGTCTTATGTGTTGGTATGGCTAGTATGCGGGTATGCGGCTATTTTGCGTGCGTGTGAAGAGATTATGATATGATGACAGGTAACTGAAACGGGAGGCAATGTAGGTAGGTGTAGGTCTTTGGGGGGTTTGAATTTAGGGGATCGATTTAATGTTATCTATTACAGTATCTGATCCTTCAGGCTTACCCAGTCTAAAAACGGGTGCAATTTACGAACGTCTTATCACACAGAAGTATCTAATCTGCAGCGATTTCGTTTGCAACAATCAACATGAACCGATCGCATCGCCCTAAATATCACAGTTCACGCCTATTACGAATCTCTGCTGAATCGTGTTAGTACAGATATTAAGTGAGGTATAAATGTAAATCCACTTTTTTGTGTACGTTGTGAATCAAATCTGTACATTAATATGATATGAAACAACAGTGTGTAGCGTATATCGTGGTGTAATAAAGCGGATGTTACCAAACACGGGGCAGAGACACGGCAGGTATGTGGCAGAGATAGAGAAAGAGTCTGTTATGCGATAAGGGGCAACTCAGATATTCTGGGGCTTACTGGTTGAATGCTAACTAGCTTAGAAGCGCTTTTTCTTGTTGTCCCTTTTCTTCCTTGGTATATTACTTCATTCCTTAGTCTCTTATTCCTTCATTATTTTCTTTTCACTCCCCAAATGTTTCATCTAGTTACAAGTATCTTCATTTTAAAATCCTTCTAGTTCCTAGTTTTTATTTCATTTATTTTTGTTATCTATTTTTACATCAAAGAAATAGGTTTCGAAGTAAATCCCGAAAAGACAAAGTATATGATTATGTCTGTAACGAGAATATTGTACGAAATGGAAATATAAAAATTGGAAATTTATCTTTGGAAGAGGTGGAAAAATTCAAATACCTGGGAGCAACACTAACAAATATAAATGATACTCGGGAGGAAATTAAACACAGAATAAATATGGGAAATGCCTGTTATTATTCGGTTGAGAAGCTTTTATCATTCAGTCTGTTGTCAAAAAATCTGAAAGTTAGAATTTATAAAACAGTTATATTACCGGCTGTTCTATATGGTTGTGAAACGTGGACTCTCAATTTGAGAAAGGAACATAGGTTAAGGATGTTCGAGAATAAGGTGCTTAAGAAAATATTTGAAGGTAAGAGGGATGAAGTTACAGGAGAATGGATAAAGTTACACAACACAGAACTGCACGCGTTCTATTCTTCATCTGACATAATTAGGAACATTAAATCCAGACGTTTGAGATGGGCAAGGCATGTAGCACGTATGGGCGAATCCAGAAATGCATATAGAGTTTAGTTGGGAGACCGGAGGGAAAAAGATCTTTGGGGAGGCCGAGACGTATATGGGAAGATATATTAAAATGGATCTGAGGGAGGTGGGATATGATGATAGAGACTGGATTAATCTTGCTCAGGATAGGGACCAATGGCGAGCTTATGTGAGGGCGGCAATGAACCTCCGGGTTCCTTAAAAGCCAGTAAGTAAGTATTTATTTTTACTTCCTCCGTTACATATATAAGTGTTCTGCCCAAGGACAGGTCTTTCACTGCAAACCCAGCATTCTTCAATCTTTCCTATTTTCTGCCTTCCTCTTAAGCTCCGCATATATCTTAATGTTGTCTATCATCTGATATCTTCTTCTACCCCGAACTCTTCTCCCGTTAACCATTTCTTCCAGTGCATTCTCCAGTAGGCACTTTCCCCTCAGTCAGTGACCTAACCAATCCTTTTTCTCTTTCTTATCAGTTTCAGCATCATTCTTTCTTTACCCACTCTTTCCAACACTGCTTTGTTTCTTATTCTGTCTGTCCATTTCACACGCTCCATTCTTCTCCATATCCACATTTCAAATGCTTCTATTCGCTTCTTTCACTTAGTCGTAATGTCCATGTTTCTGCCCCCTACAATGCTACACCCCATACAAAGCACTTCACTAGTCTCTTCCTTAATTATTTTTCCAAAGATCAGCAGAAGATGCTCCTTTTTCTATTAAAAGCTTCCTTTGCCATTGCTATTCTCCTTTTGACTTCCTGCCTGCCTGCTGTTTATTATAGCACATCCCAAATATTTGAAGCTGTCCACTTGCTCTACTGCCTCATTTAGAATTCGCAAGTTTATCTTTTTTATTTTTCTTGCGACAACCATGGTCTTCGTCTTGTTTGCATTTATCTTCATTCCATACTGCTCACAGCTGTCATTTAGCTTCAGTAGCATATCCTTTAGTATTGTCTCCTCTTCTGCTGACAATGCCATATCATCACCAATCTTTATTCTTCTTCCTCCTACTTTTATTCCTCCCATGTTCTGAAAACAGTTCTTCACCAAATCCTTCACGTAAATGTTGAACAGTGTACACGATAAAGGGCATCCTTGTCGTACTCCTTTCCCTATTTCACTTCCTTCTGACATTTCTTCTCCTATCCTGACTTTGACTCGTTGTTTCGTTCAAAGGTTACTGAACAGCCTCCTGTATTTCCAATCCACACCTGTTTCCTTCAGAATCCCCATCAATTTGTTCCAATCCACTCTGTCAAACACCTTTTCTAAGTCCACAAATATATATACACTTCTTTATTCTTCTCTAGGTATTTTTCGTCGATTGTTCGTAGTAGTCACTTAATATGTAATTATTCGTTCTATTATTTCTATATTATTTCCTTCTATTTCCTTGCAATAATCATTTTAAAAAGAATTTCCTTTATAAATGTTTCCTTCTTCTACTTTCTTGCAATTTTCTATTTGAATTGTAACGTGAAAAGTTCTTCTGCATACCACTCCAAAAAATAGTAATAAAAGTTACAACGTCCCTTATGGTGATGCCACCCGCAATGCATTCTTTACTTAAAGAGCTTTACTACAACACCGATCAAATGGAATGAGCAACCTATACGTATTATGTTAGCCGTTCCATCCTCATTTGTTTTTATATTTGAAGGGCTTACGTGTATCACAACATTCCCTGAAAGAAATCTATATAATCATACAATTCCGACAATAATTTTGTTATGACATTAATTATTGAAGGAATAATGAATTTTGCTACTTGTTTATTTCAGTGATTTATACATTTATACAAGAGGGCCGTGTTAAACAGTTGCTGTAGATCTGTGATTTTGTATCAGATGGACTTGGAAAAGATTCACATGAAACGCCTTTTAATGTGTCAAAGCTTTATAAACCGTGAAACTTGGTCCCAATTTCATAACAAATTCTTCTTCGTACACAAACAGAATGATTAATAAATGCGGCGAACAAGAGGATAAAACATTTAATTTAACGTAGTCTAATTTCAAAGCACTTGGTTGTAGTATTAATTTATAAATTAATCCAATTATCTGTAATGACTAGGGCAAGGAATGTCACGCTCTAAATAGTACATTATGCAACGAGCCTATAATGATAGTAATTAAGAATCGAGTATGGATATTTATGAAACGAGCGCAAGCGAGTTTCAAAATTTTCATACGAGCTTCTTAATTACCATTATAGGCGAGTTTCATACGACTTTTTATGCTCGACCATATTTTTAACTTGAAATTACCGGTATTCAGATGTATACATTTTATTTGTATCTGACAAGATCGGAAGTGACCTTGTTCTAGGTCGTGAATTGTGAGATGTGCGCAGACGCGAAAGTATTGATTTTTTCCGAGGAAAAATAATGTCATTGACCTTGACGTAGTCCCGTTAAACTTGATAATATTATAATATTATAACCTTGATTATTGAATTCGACATTGAAAAACGAGATGACAAATTGAATTTATTTGAATATTATTTACAATTAACGCTAATTATTATAGTAACAGAACATAACCTTCTGCGACAGTATTGGATTTCCAGCCTCCGTGACTTTTCGCTAATTCTCTTTCGATTGCATATCCGAGAATAATCGATACTTGCGGTTTTATAACGGTACAAAGCTGAGTTGTTATTGGCTGAACACCTGTAAGCTGAGTTGTCATTGGCTGAAAACACCTGTACTTTAATGAGTAGGTGTACTTTAATGACATTCATTAAAGGACTGTTACCAGGTGTATAATTAGTACATTTCGGCATGGTCGAGCATAAAATCTATTAAATATCTCTACAAGAACGCATTTAAAAAACTTAAAATATGCTAATAAATATGCACTAATAAAATTCTATATTTCTTGATATCAATAACAACTAAGTGATACATAATAATAATAATAGTAGTAGTAGTAGTAGTAATAATAATAATAATAATAATAATAATAATAATAATAATAATAATAATAATAATAAATATTAACAATAATAAAATAACAATAATAATAATAATCGTTATTATTATTATTATTATTATTATTACAAACAAGTTTACAATGTAATATCACATCTTCCTGTGACCAATGTCCTCCAATTCTTTCTATTTTTCCAATCTCGTTTTTGCAGTCCTTTCTCTGCCAACTCTTTATTTATGTCTTTCAACCAGATGTCTTGCGGTCTACCTCTGCCTCTCCTTCCCTCTGGAATCCAATCTAAAACTCTTCTTGGTAGCCTTCCATCATCCATTCGCTTTACATGTCCATACCATTCTAACAGTCTGTATTTTGCGAAATCTAAAATTGAATTATCTTTATTCAGCTTTTGTCTGATCAACAACAACAACAAGAATAATAATAATAATAATAATAATAATGATAATAATAATAATAATAATAATAATATCTTGCTCAGGATAGGGACCGGTGGCGGGCTTATGTGAGGGCGGCAATGATCCTCCGGATTCCTTAAAAGCCGTATATAAAATAACATTAGGCTATAGGTCAAATTACTTGTAGATAAGAGTAAACTTACCGCGAAACTTTCAATACTTTTGTGGTAAAAATAATTATAATAATTTCACTTAATACCAGTTTTCAAAAATGAAATATGATATTTTTTTTTTTATTCATTGCCACCAGGTTGTCTTTCGACATTTCTGGTCTTCTCTCCTGGCCGTGGCTTAGTTGTAACCCATTTCTGAGGTTGGGGCGCCTGGAAGGCGGAGTTACTTTACCCCGATGATGTGATAGGATGATTATGATAATGTGGAGAGGTCTTAAATCTAAACTTAACCTAAATTCCAGACCATGGACGAACACAGGAATAATCCCTTTTAAGGAAAAATTCCTGTGCTCTAACCGGGAATCGAACCCGGGACCTCATGAACTATAGCCAGAAGCTCTGACCACTAGACCATGAGGCTGGTCAGAATATGATATTATTATTTAAAAATCGAGCTAGTTACTTTTATGCAATATAAAATGAGCTTCAATGAGCTTAAACGCAAAAATATGCCACAATAATCTGTAAATATCATACAATAAATTTATATTAAAAACGCCAAAATATGGAAATATATGCAACATAAAATTTGGTTTCATAAGCCTAAATGTTGATGATTCGTGAACATAATTACTCATCAATTAATTACAGCTAATGGAAAAATAATGGCAAAAGCATGAACTTCCTGGCCCTAGTAATGACATATTATTTTTAGGCTATTACTATTTCAAACAACTTATTGGCATTATACTGATGTGTGAATCGTTTCGACTATCGATTGCACTGTTGTCTGGAGACTAGGCCTCATGGAATGAGGAAACGATCATGAAGTAGTTAACGGGAAGGCTCCGCCCTGAGAGGATAAAAAGAAAGGAGAGAGCGATCCAAGGGGAAATGCTTGCAAGCAATGGGACGGATGTGACGCCAAAGTACACCTTTTGTCCCATAATTCTCCGCGAAATGCCGCCAAGTATTTAATTTTGCTACAGGCTGTTATGTCACATGGCGAAATTTAAATATCTAACTCACATTTTAATAATGGTTAGTTGTTGCGTTTGTGGTCTAACAGCTAAACCAAAATCTTCAGTAAATGCCGTGATCTTTCATATCTAAGCATTATATTGTTATATTTATGTATAATAAATGGAATTCATATAATAGTATGTAGGCCTAACCATTATGGCTTCTTTACAGATTTCCGAAAGATTTGAGTCGTAAAAATGAATGGCTAAAAATTATAAATAAGCCAAATTGGCAGCCAACGGCAAGAAGCGTTATTTGTTCGCAACATTTCTTGGAAGAATGTTTTGACAGGTCCTCCTCCTGCTCTAGTGTTAGACTGAAATCATAATTACGCAGTTCCAACTTTGCATGTGGAAAGACTTAAATATGTAAGCATATCATCCACCTATATATATTTAGAATTTAACAATGATGAAGTACATTACATTTAATTATAGTCTATAAGATTTCATATACAAATTAGCCTAGTTTTTTTCTCTTCCCTTTGAGGTTCGGCATCATAATCCAGAGACTCTAAAACAAGTTCCTTATATAATTTCAACATCATCAGAACTGCCATCAAACTCTGACACACCAACAAAGTTGGGCGAAAAGGAGGTTAAAAACGACACTGGATAGTAATCACCTCCCAGTCTGTTATAATTCTACACAGAACTCCAGCACTTTTTTCTCCAGAAGAAAAGCACTGGCTATAGCCTATGCAACAAATGCACACTTTTCTCATTTTTCTGTAAATTTAGACAGGATAAAGTATAGCTATATAACTTAGTACTGTGTTAGGCCGTATAATGGTCCATCTATATACAAGATAGTCCTACTACATAACCTATATAAAAATGTGGCCTACACTTTTCTGAACATTTATTAATAAAACAATTTATCATTAAATATGTAATTTAGCATTATAATAGGACTGCACATATTCTTTGTACTGTATATAAAATGTAAAATATTTTATAGTCTATATTTAAAAAAAAAATGATATAATTTGCCAGTATTAGGCCATGTAGCAACTACACGATAAAAATAATAGCCTACACTCTTTGAAAATACTGCAGCCTATAATGATATGTTATTGTCGAACAACCTTACGTAATTATATGTCATGGTTGACCTTCACCCTGTACTATAAAAAATGTACTTTTCTGTATAGTAACTTACGATACTTTATAAAGCCAGGTATTAAAAAAATTAGACTCAACAGCACAATATGTCCACCTATGCTCTATCTAACATATGAAGCTTCAAAAATTATATTTTGTCTTACGTAAATGGCTTAGAATGGATGTGGAGAGAACAGGAGTAAATTAGTAGATTATTATATCAATGTACATTTCACTGTAGCTTTATTAAACGTGTTATAGTTGTTACATGGACTGAACACTTCATTTCTACTTTCTTTTATTGCTGTTCACTATATTAACCAACAGAAAAGAATATTAGCTTTTATAAAAATAACACCCGCTTAATATTACTAGACTTTCAAAATATTCACAACACAAAACAGAAGTCGTAATCATAATACTACGAACATAACAGCTGTTTAACACACCGGAAAAAGAGATGAACTATGGGTAATTTGGCGGCCATACTAGTACACCTTTTTGGTTCCACCGTTTCAAGCTTATAGCCCGGGGTTGGCTCCGCCTTTAAATATGGTTGTGGGGAGTATGAAGACAAAAATGGAAATATCAAACTTTTATTTCAAATTCTAAACAACCTTTCACGTTCACAATAATGTGAATTTTATTAGTAACAACAATGTAATTTATTCGCCACAACAATAATTCCTTTCTACAATTCGCCTTAAACGCTCTCGTCAACAATTGGATTTTCACTTAACACAGTATTCGTTATAGCACTCCACCGACGACAATGACAATTTACTTGGACTATTACGCACAACAATGAACTGTTAATCTTAACTAATATTTACAAAGCACTATTTACAAATCAGAACTATCAGTTCTCAGTTCACAGTTCTTCTATCTCAGTCACTCGAGTTCACAGTATCTCGAACCACAGACCTTCAGAGACAGTTCACTGTACTCGAACTCGGATCCCTCCAACTGCGGTCCACTGCACTCGAACTCAGGTCCCTCCAACTGCGGTCCACTGCACTCGAACTCAGGCCTTCGGATGCTGACGCAGATGCGGACGCACACTCGAGTCGAACTCCGGCTGGCTTGCTTGCTCTGGCTTACTCACTGACTGAATAACTGAAAACTGAAAACTGCAAACTGCTGTCGTTCCTTCGCGTCCGTAATTTATAACCACAGCGACGTAGCCTCGAAGGTTCCACGCGTCTCTAGAGATGGCACTCCAGAAAAATCCCGAGCCCTCTCCTCTCTACCAGCACCAGATGCGCGCGCACTCTCT